>NW_017309492.1:0-19797 GCF_000935625.1 Nanorana parkeri
GAAGATAGGAAGGAAGAGGAAGGCATAGGACAGACATAAGACAATGAGCATTTTGAAATCATTAGCAGACATCAGGTTTTTGTCATCATGTTTCCTGAACTTCCAATAATCCAGTAAGCTGCAGCTCGCGGTATACTGAGACGCTGAAACGGATCCTGACAATTATGTCTGGATCCGCCCAGCTGCGTGACTGACAGCTGGCTCTGCCTATCTAGAGGCAGAGCCAGCTGTACTCGCCCCCCTCCCCCCATCCAGGGTGGAATCCAGCCCCTCCCCTGTCACAGCAGAGAGCCGTGACAGGATGGAGAGGTGAGCGAGCGCCGGTATGTTTTCGCTCACCTCCCGATCTACTGAGCCGACCTGTGACAGTCTCATTGTCACTGGTCGGCTAGAACTATGAGGTGAGTGGAAAGCCCCTCCCCCTCATAGTTCTCCTTTAAAGTGCTCCTAATCTTTCAATGTCTGGTGACCATGTTGGGATAGGGGACTTGTAAATGAAAGTGGAAACTGCAGCAGGGCTGTGCTGTGTGGCAGAGCTGCGTAAATATCAGGCCTGGATGGAGAGAAGTACACCTTTTCATATATTGCCTTTCACTTGTAACACGCACGGTGCCATGTGGCTGTTTGCCTGGAGTTCGGCTTTACACCCGCGCTGCAAATGTATTGTGTTCATTTTCTAGGGACGTTTGGGGTTACCAGCTGCACCTCTGGAACGCTCTGCGGTGCTCACCGCGATGTCTGCGTCCTTATATTTTATGACCCGATAAGTATATCTACCGCCAACAGTTCCTGCACACCGCTAGGTTCCCTGACCAGCTATGACGTCGAGTGCAGTGGGCCAGGTCAGTAGGAATTGTGTTGGCGGACTATGACGCGTCGAATGTAATTGCGGAACTTTTATGATTCTCCATTTTCTGTTGATTATTTTTGACATTACAGTGTTACCATCTAATGACAGCGTCTGTTCTACCACAACGGGGGCGGAGTCCACCACACAGCCACCCACTACGGCCATGAGTAGTGCTCCATTCTCCACAACCGTTGTCCAAACTACGGCACTCAGCACAACACCTCCCTCGGCGACTGCCGGTCAGAATACGACAACGTCAGTGACAACTCCACCATCCACACACATTCCCCCGCAATCTACGAGTGTCCATCCTGTGACAACATCAGCGTCATCTCCACCACCCAATACAAGTGTCCATCCTGTGACATCATCAGCGTCACCTCCACCACCCACAACAAGTGTCCAACCTGTGACAACATCAGCGTCATCTCCGCCAAACACAACAAGTGTCCATCCTGTGACATCATCAGCTTCACCTCCACCACCCACAACAAGTGTCCAACCTGTGACATCATCAGCGTCACCTCCACCACCCACAACAAGTGTCCAACCTGTGACATCATCAGCGTCACCTCCACCACCCACAACAAGTGTCCAACCTGTGACATCATCAGCTTCACCTCCACCATCTACAACAAGTGTCCAACCTGTGACAACATCAGCTTCACCTCCACCACCCACAACAAGTGTCCAACCTGTGACATCATCAGCTTCACCTCCACCATATACAACAAGTGTCCAACCTGTGACAACATCAGCGTCACCTCCACCACCCACAACAAGTGTCCAACCTGTGACAACATCAGCGTCACCTCCCTCACCCACAACAAGTGTCCAACCTGTGACATCAATCTCACCTCCACCATCTACAACTGGTGTCCACATTGCGATACCAACAACCACACTTTCTCCATCCACAACGGTGGTGACCTCTGTGACTCCGGCACTGACCACATCTGCTACGCCCACAACAGCGATCGTTTCCACCGGACAAAAGAGCACGACGTCTCGGCTATCTTCAGGATCTTCTGTGATAACGTCAAGCACAACGTCTTCTGCATCCAGCACCTCTGGCTCCAGCAGCTGTAAGTAAATGTATTCAACTTGAATGACATTTTATGGGTTTGGCCTGCTACAGGGGTGTAACTAAGCCGTGTTCACGCTGAATACCCCATCATGTGAAGGTCAGATACAAGACAACAGCCTGGGCTTTGTTCCATGCTGTCCACATATATGTGCACCTCTTTTGTGCTCCATGGCGTGTGCCCAGCACTGTAACCACGCTGTCACCAACAGCTCCTGCTCACTTAGCAATGATCTGAAGCCCCCAGGATGGGTTACTGATCATGTGATCACTGTGACTAGTAATGGGCCGAACACACCCAAGTTCGGTTCGAGTTCCAACTTCAGAACATGGAAAAAGTTCTAACTCGAACTCCAACTCAATGTAAGTCTATGGGACCTGAGCTTGGAAAATCAAATGTCCCCATTCTGAAGGCTTATATGCAAGTTATTGGTCATAAAAGGTCTATGGGGAGTCGGGTACTGCCCAGGGGGACATGTATGGGGAGTCGGGTACTGCCCTGGGGGACATGTATGGGGATCCGGGTACTGCCCTGGGGGACATGTATGGGGAGTCGGGTACTGCCCTGGGGGACATGTATGGGGGTCCGGGTACTGCCCTGGGGGACATGTATGGGGATCCGGGTACTGACTCCCCCATGTGTTTTTCCGTTCCAGCCCCCGGTACATACACCATGAACATGGGCGATCTGCAGCTCTGGGAGAACCAAGCATCTCAGGTGAGTTCGGATTTCGGGCCATTCGTAGTAAACAATAGAAGGGTGAAAAAAAAATCTCTGAAATAGAGTCGGGGGATGGGGCGGTGAGGCAGAACAATGCAGTAGTCCGCTTCTTGTGATGTCACATAGGGGCGACCTGAGGTTTGTGGTTTCCAGGAGCACTGTGGGTGTTTCACATCATTAGAGACTGCTTGGAATCAGGCAGGCCCAGCAGGATAGACTTGCAGTGATATAGGAGTCTAAGGACCACCGCCTGACGTTACAAATTTTCAAGTCAAGGTTTTTTGTTTTTTTTTAATGATTATTCTGATTTTAAAATGTTTTTGTGATTTTTTTTTTGTTAACAATTGTAGAAATAACATACAAATGATACACAGAGTATATCCCAAGAATTGCTCCAGGCTCATTTCAATGGTTCGTAAACCTCAAACAATGATCTTCCCTCATCTGCTCCATGTCGGTATGTTTGGTATCCCATCGGAAGCATTTTCCTGTTCCATAAGTGCAAAAGAAATACCCGTTGATCCTGCCAGAAATAATCTTGTGCGCTGATAACTTCCTGCGCTGAATGTTATCAGTTATACCGTTCCCAGCAATCTCTGTGGACTACAGAACACCCCTCATGTTAGGGCCGTTAGGAGCGGGAGGGGTGCCAGTGGTGTCACAAGGGGGGTGCGGCCATTGGAGGGGTGACACCAGAATGACTGACAGTGATTTTGTTGCCACCCCCTCTGAAAAGTCGAGGCACTCGGTCATGGGCCGAGAACCCGACAGTTTCGGGAGGGAGCAGGGGACCCGGTGGCATTCCTTACCCCGCCGGGTGAACGTCCCCTCCTCTCTCTGCCGGCGCCCATCGCCAAGATGGCTGCTGGCGGTTATCAATAAGATCGCAGCACGTGCAGGATGACGTCACAGCGGAGTGTCACCCGGTAACCGCTCCGGGGGACAAAAGGCCTTGGTACGCCCCGGGGGGAGGGGGTTGGGCTTGGTACGCCCCGGGGGGAGGGGAGGGGCATTCTGTATTTCTAAAACAATTCCTGTCCTATGGTGACAACTCGTTCCTTCATAGAGGTAAGTAAGCATGGTCACCCCAGGACGGTAGGCGTGTTACTGGCAGGATCGTTATTACAAATAATGGAACAAGCCATCATCTATCCGGAGCCGCAGGTAGCCACGCCCTCTATAATCACATGCGGACTGCCACGGACAGATGCGGCGGCTGTCAGCCTGTCATTCGTATGAATGGGCAGAGGGGTGACATCGACCCACCTGGGATTCCTGTGGCAAGGATACGCAGCTTCGGCTATTCGCCCCGTGTGCACGTGACCTAAGAAGTACAGTGGCAGCTGTCATTGCCATTGCTTTGTTTTAACAACAGAGTCATGTGATCATCATGTTAGCGCACACGCGGTGATCACATGACCTTGTTACCAAACAAAACCTTTTTGTTCCAACCAAATTCCACTGAACGTCTCCTCGTGATGAATTCTGAGTCTACTTTTGAGCAAATTTCGGCAAAGTCAGTTCCCCTTCTCTCATCCCTGGTGATCCTTGACTCAGAATCAGAGTGTGAGTGACAGCCAGTCACCGCACATAGTTGCTGTTTGCACAATGGTGAGATGAAGGTTCTTGTTAGGCAGGTGGGGGGGATTATGTAGTCCGTAGATTTGCTTTTTGGTGAATGAAGGTTTATTATTTCTCAGTCTGTTTTAATCTTCTGCTATATTTCTAGAACCAGCTGAGTTCGGGAGGACTCGGGGTCATAGACTCACTCTGGATTCATACCACCAGCTCCTCCCTTGGGTTTCAGCAAACCGAAATCCCGCTCGTTTTGAATATTTTAGGGAATATCACCAAAAATGCTCAAATGGCCAATCTCCAATTTAGCGTGACCACGGCGGAAGTAAGTGTCATACAGATCACTATATATATACTGTATATCTATATACTGCTGCTATAAAGGTTTAGTTCTAGTGGAGTGCTATTAAGATAAATAAGTGAAAGAAAAAGCCAAGTGGCGAGCCTGGTCATGTGATTGGCTTTCCTCCAATCATGTTCATACATTAAGCAGAGAGATGTCCATAGGATGGAAGAAGTCCATAGGATGCCTCAGGTTCCACACCATGGTCTGCATTTTATAAATGGACTGTAAAATGCAGGCGGCAGTATGGCGCAGCCTTGTCCAGGATCACGGAGAGTGGACAGTGATATCTACTCTCCAATATAAATGGACCTCTATGTGTAGTCAGGGGTGTCCCTAGCCTTTTGGCCGCCTGAGGTGGGGGTGGTGTTGGTGCATGCTAACTGCAGGTGTAGGAGGGTTATTGTTGGGGGGCCTCTATATCATGTCATTGCCCAGCTCTGGCTGCCGTCCTGCCAGCTCCTGGCAACCGAGTGATGTTACTGGTTGCCAGGAGCCAAATGGGACGTCGCCCAGAGCATCCCAGGTTGCGACGAGCTGAGCAGGGAGAAGGGTATGACCCTTACACATCTCCCCACCTGGATCTCAGGATCCTGGGGCACTCTGACCGCAATGGGGGTGGCAGGCGAACTGCAAACATTGTGCAGCAGAGCAGCCATGCCGCTCTTCCTGCCGCCCCACATGTGACCCAAAGAGATGCCACCTGAGGCAACAGACTGTCTCTTCATATCAGGAGCCCCCTTTTACATCAGAAGCCCCCCTTTTACATCAGAGCCCCCCTTAATATCAGGAGCCCCCTTTACATCAGGAGCCCCCTTCACATCAGAACCCCCCTTAATATCAGGAGCCCCCTTTACATCCTTCACATCAGAAAATTTGAAGGCACCCCCATAGACAAAGACTGTGTTATATCGTTACATGAGATCACATGAGCAGCTGCAACATTGTAACAATTCTACCAATAAAACATATAAAGGACGAGTCCGGGTCCTGAGTCTTCCTGACATTTTGAAGCTGCTGAATGGGAAGCAGAAATTCAATTCAAATAAACACAGAAGCTCTGATGAAAATATATATATATCTGATCGCAGGTGCAATGCTCTGCAGGTGTCATTGAAAGCGAGTGCCACATGCATCAATGTCAGCACATGACTGCTTTCTGTTACAAAAGGCGGACATTAAAGGAGAACTATGGGGTCAGGGCTTTTCCCCATAGTCCTCCTTAGGGTAACGGGAAGACACAAACTAGCGTCCTCCCATCACCCTAAGCTCAGTATACCGCGAGCTGTAGCTCCCTAAATACTGAGACGCCACAGCCGGAGTGGATCCCGACAATTATGTCTGGATCCGCCCAGCTGTGTGAGTGACAGCTGGCTCCTATCTAGAGGCAGAGCCAGCTGTACCCGCCCCCTCCCCCGTCCGTTCCGCCAGTCAGCGCTGGAGGATGGGAGGGGGGAATCCAGGCAGAGAGCCGTGACAGGATTGAGAGGTGAGCGAACGCCGGTATGTGTTCTCTCACCTCCCGATCTACTGAGCCGACCTGTGACAGTCTCATTGTCACACGTCGGCTAGAACTATGAGGAGGAGTGAAAAGCACCCCCCTCCCCTCATAGTTCTCGTTTAAAATAAAAGAAAGCATGCGCAATGAAGGTAAATGGGTTGCTACCATGTGATCTGTGTTTGTATTCTCACAGAAAGTTATTTTGGTTGCTGACCAGCTGATGGCGGACATCTCTCTGGAGCCAGCGGTCAGTCTGGAGGAGAACCTCGGTCCTCGGTTATTGGGATGTCTGGAGAATGTCTTCTCGGTGATGCCAGCCACCTCTCAGCCCTTTAGTAAAGCCTACAAGAACTTTGATCTCTTCTGCTCCGTGTCCTCCTGCAGTGACCTTGAAGCCAATAAGATCCTGACCCTCGACCCGTCAACGTCCGTGTCGCTGCCAAGCAAGAACGATTTTCCTTCAGGGTGCTATATGAATGTTCTCTTTATGACTTACACGCCAAGGAACGGCAGCTTTAGCGGCCTGTATGGTAGTAGCACAACGGGCCCAGGCTCCTACTTCCTGGCCAGTGACATAGAGATATATTGGATGAAACTAAACAACAATAGCTATCACATGGCCAACCTCAACACGACCTTTACATGCGGCAACAGAACATGTGACCAGACCGCTATTTGCGTCTTTTGGGATTTCCTTTCTAACGAGTGGTCATCGCGTGGTTGTGTGACGCAAGTTCTCAATGGATCCGCCTATTGCATGTGCAGTCACTTGACCTCCTTCGCCGTGTTAATGTCTAACTCCATGCCTGAAGGCAGCGATGACACTATATTGGACCTCATTACCAAAATTGGACTTTTTATTTCCACGGTGTCTCTCCTGGTTTGCATATCGATACAAGTGATCCTCATGAAGCACTCTGTGAAAATGGCGGCTATGTACAGACACGTGGCTATCCTCCATATGTCCGTGTTCCTTTTCATTAGCATGGTCTCTTTCCTGGTGTCCAGCTTCATCGATCAGTCTGCCCAAGATCAGCTGTGCGTGGCCCTCACCTTCTGCAGCCATTTCTCCTTCATTGGCTTCTTCTCTTGGACCCTAATTCAGGGTCTTTATCTGGCGTCTCGACTGATCTTCGTTTTCCACCACGTCACTAAGACCGAGCTTGTGGCCGTCTCCGTCGTGCTGGGATACATATGTCCAGTGGCCATAGCGGTGGGCACGTTCCTGGTGTATTTTCCACATAATTACCGGAGGGTAACAGGATTGAGAGGTGAGCGAACGCCGGTATGTGTTCTCTCACCTCCCGATCTACTGAGCCGACCTGTGACAGTCTCATTGTCACACGTCGGCTAGAACTATGAGGAGGAGTGAAAAGCACCCCCCTCCCCTCATAGTTCTCGTTTAAAATAAAAGAAAGCATGCGCAATGAAGGTAAATGGGTTGCTACCATGTGATCTGTGTTTGTATTCTCACAGAAAGTTATTTTGGTTGCTGACCAGCTGATGGCGGACATCTCTCTGGAGCCAGCGGTCAGTCTGGAGGAGAACCTCGGTCCTCGGTTATTGGGATGTCTGGAGAATGTCTTCTCGGTGATGCCAGCCACCTCTCAGCCCTTTAGTAAAGCCTACAAGAACTTTGATCTCTTCTGCTCCGTGTCCTCCTGCAGTGACCTTGAAGCCAATAAGATCCTGACCCTCGACCCGTCAACGTCCGTGTCGCTGCCAAGCAAGAACGATTTTCCTTCAGGGTGCTATATGAATGTTCTCTTTATGACTTACACGCCAAGGAACGGCAGCTTTAGCGGCCTGTATGGTAGTAGCACAACGGGCCCAGGCTCCTACTTCCTGGCCAGTGACATAGAGATATATTGGATGAAACTAAACAACAATAGCTATCACATGGCCAACCTCAACACGACCTTTACATGCGGCAACAGAACATGTGACCAGACCGCTATTTGCGTCTTTTGGGATTTCCTTTCTAACGAGTGGTCATCGCGTGGTTGTGTGACGCAAGTTCTCAATGGATCCGCCTATTGCATGTGCAGTCACTTGACCTCCTTCGCCGTGTTAATGTCTAACTCCATGCCTGAAGGCAGCGATGACACTATATTGGACCTCATTACCAAAATTGGACTTTTTATTTCCACGGTGTCTCTCCTGGTTTGCATATCGATACAAGTGATCCTCATGAAGCACTCTGTGAAAATGGCGGCTATGTACAGACACGTGGCTATCCTCCATATGTCCGTGTTCCTTTTCATTAGCATGGTCTCTTTCCTGGTGTCCAGCTTCATCGATCAGTCTGCCCAAGATCAGCTGTGCGTGGCCCTCACCTTCTGCAGCCATTTCTCCTTCATTGGCTTCTTCTCTTGGACCCTAATTCAGGGTCTTTATCTGGCGTCTCGACTGATCTTCGTTTTCCACCACGTCACTAAGACCGAGCTTGTGGCCGTCTCCGTCGTGCTGGGATACATATGTCCAGTGGCCATAGCGGTGGGCACGTTCCTGGTGTATTTTCCACATAATTACCGGAGGGTAAGTGCCTGCTGGCTGGACAGCGATTCTGGAGCCAGTATGGCATTTAACGTACCAGTGATGATAACCCTGTTGGTGAATTTCGTAGTGCTCATTGTTGTGATCCGGAAACTCCTAAGGCCGTCGATCTCCGAGGGGAAAAGTGAAGATGAAGAAGCGGTGAAGAAGATGGCAAAGGCCGTTGTCTTCTGTACCCCACAGTTTGGTTTGACATGGGCTGTTGGGATCCCTCTCTTCACCATTCCGGCAGTCCAAAACTCTTTAGTTCTGAAGTACCTTTTTGTGATTCTCAACCCTCTTCAGGTAAGTTCCCTTGAATGGTATTCTTTATCATAGAGATAGACACAGATAGTTTTGGTTGTATCATAGACACATACATGTTAATGATCATAATTTTTCGGATGAATCACATGTCCATTCTGTAGTCCCTACAGAAGAGTATACAGTAGTAGAATATACATTATATGGTAAAAAGGCACACCTGGCCATGAATATACATTATATGGTCAAACTAGATGGTCAAAAGGGTGTGGACACCTGACCATAACATCTAAACCCTTGGTTCTCAACTGGTGGGTCGTGACCAAAAAGTGGGTTGCGACCCCATGTCCAGTGGGTCGCCACATGCCTTCCACTTTTCTAGGTGAGAGGATCCTCAGCATCCCCCTAGAGAAGCACTGTTCTTGCACGGAGCAGCCGTTCACAAATATGATGCCTGGTGCTGAGTGTCGACTTGAGGTGGGATGGGGTGGGGCTATGGCCACAAGGGAGCTCCATCCATACGTGCATTGTTTACAGCTCTTCGCATTCTGGCACCCGACCTCTTTACGGGCACGCACGGGAGCTTTATAAGCAATACACATTTGGATGGAGCACCATCACAGGACAGAAGACCACACTGGACCCAGAGTTGAGGATCCACTCCAATTTCCGTAATGGCAAACAAAACGCACCTCCCACCCACAGTTCGATCGCCTACACCGAAAAGCATAGTACCGCAACATGGAACATTGCAGTGCAACTTGGGTCCCGACTTAATGACAAAGGACAAATGTGGGTCCTGAGGTTACACAGGTTGAGAACCACTGATCTAAACTATGGACAAAAGTATGCAGACCACCCTTCACGTTACTGAGTTCTGAAGTTTTCAAGACAAGACAATTGTGCTCTTCCAGCCTCGTGGTCACAGTTTGTTGAAGACCCTTTTCTGTTCCACCCCATGACTGTCCCCTGTGTACAAAGCCAGCTCCATAAAGACACGGCGTGACCAGATTGGTGTAGGGGAACTCGAGTCCCCCGGCACAAAGCCCTGACCTTAACCCTACTGAACACCTTTTGGGATGAATTGGAACGCCGATTGTGAGCCAGATCTTCTCATCCAACATCAGAATCTGATGCGACAAATGCCCACAAACATCCTCCAAAATCTTGTGGGAAGCCTTCCCAGAAGAGTGAAGGATGGTATGGCCACAAAGGTGGTGATGGAGGTGGTGGGGGGGATGTGGCAGCTCCAAATGAAAGACCGTGGTTTTGGAATGGAATTTCCAACAAACACATATAGGTGCGATGGTCAGGTGTCCCCAGAGGTGTGGCCATATAGTGTATCTGGCAACAGAGCTAGAGACGGATAAGAGATGAAGCGCTGATTGTGAGCCAGGTCTTCTCATCCAATAGGCACACTCCAAAATCTTGTAAAAAGCCTTCCCAGAATAATGGAGGCTGCTGTTAGTCACAAGGGGTGTGTGTGGTGAGTTCTGAAGGGGGGCTGGACACACCTCCATATTAATGTCCATTGTTTGGAAATGTGATGTCCAGCAAGCTTGTGTAGGTGTGATGGTCAGGTGGCCATTGTCATTAGATGAGCTTCTGCTAGAAGATTTTGATTGCAGAAGAGACACACGATATCTCAGCAAGTAATGTTTCTTTCCTGCTTGCTTCAAACGTCTTTAGATTTGTTTTGGTTGGCAAGACACTTGACAGGGTAAGGCACAGCCGTCCTGTGACCCAACCACCCACTGCTGGCTACAACCCTTAACCCTTCCATGACCCATGCCCACATTAAATAATAGACCACACCAAGGTTGGATATAAAATGGCTGTAGCAGCTGTTTATTATAAAATATCTTTAAATATATCACTTTAGTTCGAACATTAATTATGACCATAAACAACAATGTCTCCGTAACCTATTCTTTGGCGTGAGGTCTGCGCAGGCACCGCTTACTCAAACACCGAAGATCTCTGCTTACCCCCTTTAAAACCACTGGCCCCTAGCCGCAACCCACCGACTCAGGGACAACATTGGGAAGTAACAGCAGAGACCTCCTACACCTATTTCTGACCTCTCTCTCTGCTGAACCCGCCAGAGAACAAACAGGGCTGCGCACCACGGAACGCAGCCCACAGGGTCACCCTACCGTAGCCCGCCATGCGCAGACCTGACCAACGCCACCGAGAACCAGCCTCTGAAAGACAAGCAAGCCAATTAAAACAAGCAGTAAACAAAAAACGTTAGGGAGGGAGGGCGGGAAGTGTACTGACCGTGTGCTGGCTCCCAACTGCCTTGATCACCCCCTCCTCCTGCTCTAACCACCCTGGATGCTCCTCCTGGACCACTTGACCCGGCCAATCACGGTAAGTGACCACCGTAGCACACTCCCTTAGGCTAACTTAACCCTTTCTCTACCTGAATGCCTGCCCACCCTGTCATGCCGTCCTTTTGCCTATTCTTTTGCCTTTTTGCTCCGGGACTTTCTGGTGGCCCCGCAGCATCGTAGATTGTTATGGTGCACCTGCTTGTGTCCTAGCGACCAATGATGCTGTGCCGCTAAGCCAACAGCCAGCCAATGATGTTGTGTGGGCCGTACAGCATCATTGGTTGCTAGGACACAGACAGAGGTTTGGTGGGCCCGGTGAACTGACCAAATCATTCGCCATTTGGTGGACTGTGGACAGCTTGGGTTTGGGTTGAAGTCATGCTAAATCTAAAGCTCATCCATACATTCAAACAGCAGGGAACTGCTAGAGACAACATAGGGGCTATTCCAGTAAGGCCTCATTCACACAGCGTAGAGCGGGGACGTACAGATCCGTGCGGCGTGCACGGCCGTTCCCAGGAAGGGCTGGTGCTGCGTGTGATTGTACACTCTAGCCTGTTCTTCCCTAAGGGAGGACGCGGCCGTACGCTGTCGTAAGCTCGCCAGAGCTACACATCCGCGCGGGTGCGGGTGTCCATGCTCGGACGCACACAGGATCCCAGGATGCACGCCACACGGATCTGTACGGCCCCACTCTACGCTGTGTGAACGAGGCCTAAGGAAATAAAGTGCCCTGATTTCACGCACAGAAAGTTCCCCTTGTTGGAAAATCTTCGTGCGACGAGCTTTATAGGGAGAGAGCAAATATCTTGCTGCGCATCCATGAGCACCTCAAACCTACCCAGAAACGCTTTCCATTTGGTTGGAGTAGGGCCCGCAGGATCTTTACTAGAGAGTCTATGGCGAGCTCTGCAGGGTCTCGGTTGGGCTGCAACACCTCTTACCTATCAGCGCTGTCCACCTCCGTGGTCGCCGGGGGGTACCGACTCCTCTTCCGTCTCCGGGCCCGGTCTCCTCTTCTATCGACGGGCCCCGCCTCCTCTTACATCACTGGCCGCTCCTGCTCTTGGGTTCGCTGGACCGCTGCCCCGCCTCCCGAGGGCTGCGACAGGGCAAGTTCAGCTGAACCTTTCTGTGCTGAATTCCATATGTGTTTCTATTGATAATCCGCTAGAAGTCACAGAAATGATTCTTACATAGTTATATAGTTACATATAGTTACATAGTATTTGAGGTTGAATAAAGACACATGTCCATCAAGTCCAACCTATTGTGTGTGTGTGTGTGTGTGTGTGTGTGTAAAGATCCCCGAGTCATCTCGTATTCTTGATTTTTTTTGTTTTTTTTTGTTTTTTGCTTTTTTTTGTTAAAGTACTCTCTCTACCCCCTAACAACAACTTTCACCCTCCACCAATACACTTCTATCACCCCCCCAATCCACAATATGACACCTTTAAACAACTACAACCCCCTCACCCCAATCACATTCATACGACCTGTTCCTGATGCCAGTCACGTCTCCTTCTTACACTGCCTCCTTCCACACAGGCTGATCGCTCCCTCCGTCCATCCCTCCGACCTCCGGTCACCCTCAGCACGGCTCCACGTCCTTCCGTCCCCGCCACCGGTGCTCGCTCGTCCCTGCTGCCGACCTCCGGTCCCTCCGCTCACCAGGCCCCTTCACTGACATCCACCGTCCCTCTGGTCCGTCCGTTTGGTCGCCCGATCCTCTGGTCCCACCGACCTTCGATTCCGCTGACCCCTGGGCTCCGGTGCCGCCGCCTCACGTCCTCTGAACTCCTGATCTCCGTCTGGCCCGTCTGGTCCTCGGTCTTGTCCCGGCTGGTCCTCTGGCTTGTCCCGCTGTCCTCCGGCCTCTGTTCCCGCCGACCCCTGGTCCCGGTCCCGACCATCGGTCCCGCCGCCTCTCCCGTCCTCTCTCCCGTCCTCTCGGCGTCTCTCGTTGCCCACGCTGTTGCGCGCGCGCATGTGCTTGCTCTCACTGGCAGAAATCCTCCACAGCGCCCTCTCTGGTTGAAGACTGGGCATTCTTCTCTTGTGGATCCTCACTAGGACTATAGGGGGCAAATATTTTCCATAGGCTTTATCGAGAACTTACCGCCAACCAAGCATGACCCATCACAGGGGGGGGGGTTCCTGTGAACAGCCAGTGAGGAACGAGACACCGTTCTCGTTCCTCACTGTAAAAATCCATTATGAGCATAAATGTTAAACTATAAAATATTTTACTATTATTAAAAACGAATTTATGTCAATTTTCATCCCCTCCACAGGGTTTCTTTTTGCTGCTGTTTGGCTGTCTCTTGGATAAAAAGGTCAGTACTTTGATTACGGATGCACCGAAATGATGGCCGCCAAAACATTTCGTCCGAGGATGGTACTTTGGGCAAAATGCCGAAAAAGTACAATATTTTGGGGGGGAAATGCAATGCATCTCTAGTTCCCCTCCTCCCCACTGGGTGCTGCTCTGTGTCCCCTCTAACAGGGGTGTCCCGAGGCTGGGTGACACCCGGAGCGGTAACCTAGTGTCACCACGCCGAGACGTCACTGCGCATGCGCGTGACATCACCACGCAGTTTTCTGCCATCTTGGTGATGGACGTCGGCAGAGAGAGGAGGGGACAGTCACCCGGCGGGATAAAGTATGCGTCTCTCTCCTGATACTGTCGGGCGTTCGGTCCATGACCGAGCACCCGACTTTTCTGAGGGGGGGTGACACCAAAATGACTGCTAGTCATTTTGGTGTCACCCCTCCAATGGTGGCACCCGGGTGCCGGCCGCACCCCCGCACCCCCCTTGTGACGCCACCGCCTCTAAAAAACTTTCAGGAGGCCGAGTGGGGAGGAGAGTTCTGTCAGTGGTATCACAGGAGGCCCGAGCTCTCCTCCCTGCACCACCTCCCGGAAGGAAATCAGGATGGAGAGCGGTGCAGGGAGGAGACGGCAGGAGTTGGGAATACAAGGCTTTGGTCTTCTCAGACTGATCAGCTGATCTTCTCTTTGGACCGGATTTGGTTGTTCACGTTCTCCTCAGGGAACCCGTTATTCTGGGACTACCATAAAAGCTTTTTCAATGGAGTCCGTTGAGGGACACAGGCTCCACCCCTCTTTTTTTTTGGCTTGTCCTTGGTACTGCTTTCTAACAAAACTGAGGCATACTGGCTGAAGGAAGGGTTATACGGGGGACTGGCTTATCATTTTTCTGTTTCTGTGGTTGTCCCATCCGCCTATAGGCAGCAGTTTCACTGGAGTGAGTGAGCGTAGCCACCCTAGGGCAGGAAGTGTATTTTGCAGGAGTGCCAGGTAACGATAAAGGAAGAAAGCCTGAAAGTAAGGAAAAATAAGCAGCCAGCACATGTCTGGTATGTAGGTTGCAATATATAACGTTTATGTTTTGGGGTTTAGTTACACATGAAGTGTTAGGGTTAGGTTTAGCATTAAAGGAGAACTATGGGGCCAGTGTTTTTTCCCCATAGTTCTCCTCAGGGTCACGGGAGGACATATACTAGCATCCTCCCGTGACCCAAAGCTCGGTATACCGCAAGCTACAGCTCGCTATATACTGAGACCGCATCAGCTGACACTGATCCTGAATCTACTGTCGAGATCCGCCCAGCTGCGTGATTGACAGCTTGCTCTGCCTATCTAGAGGCAGAGCCAGCTGTACCCGCCCCTTTCCCCCAGTCAGCGCTGGAGGATCGGAGAGGGGAGGGGGGATCCCTGCAGGGAGCCGTGAGTGACAGTCACCACTCTCTGCAGGGACAGGATCGAGAAGTGAGTGAGCGACGGTATGCGTTCGCTCACTTAATAATTAAAGAAAAAAATAAAAAGTGATAAAAAAGTGAAAAAGATAAAGAAACAGTAAAAAAAATTGACACTAACCCCGCCGCCTGCCATCTGGTTGCCATTCTCCATTGATGGTCTCGGCGGGTGTGGGGGGCGGGGGAGGGCCGAACCTCCTGGCCTTGGGGAGGCAGGGAGAGTAAATCCGGCCCTGTTCACAGAAATGGCATTATAGTCTTCTGTGCTTGGCACTGGCTTAGTGTTGAGTGTTTTTAGTTATTTTGAGCCCACCTCACCATATCCTGTCATGTGCCGTACCTCCTTTTAGCTGTGAACATCGTACCAGTTCATATAGTTCACCAGTGAGACGATATTGGTAATCATGTGATTTTTGTTTCTTCTGTCTCAGGTCATGGATCTTGTCAGGAAACACCTTTGGAAGAATTCATCTCCCAGCGGCTTGGACTGCGCACACTGTTGGCGCCATATAAACACTATATAATAATAATAATACTTTTTCCATAAAACATTTCTCCCTGGAAGAGAAAGTGTTTCTAGATAAATCGTGTCGTGTAAATACGGAACGGAGATTATTTCCTCATGGTCTGTTTATTATAGTTTAATGTAGAGAATATCGGGGGGGGAGTTCACAACAAACAGAAACATTTAAATTTAAATGGGAACTTTTTATGTTTATATATCATAAATAGTACAACTGCAGCATATTCATTAGCATAGACCCCCTGAAGCCAGGTGAGGAACCCCCAAAGGCAGTGTGGTCTAGCATTACACCTCAGGGGTAAATCCTTGGCTGGTTGTGGCATATGAAGACAAGTTGGGTGCCAGTCAATTGTATAAAGAATACTCAGTTCATGACCGGGTCCCCCCTCCCCCGCTGTGTATCCGGTCATGGACGGCGCGCTGTCTGGTAATTACAGGCGGCGCTGCATCCGGCTTTTGACAGGTAGTTAGGTTACACAGCAGCGGGCTCCCCCACTGCTTGTGTAACCTAACTAGTGAGGCCAGAGCTGTCACAGCCTCTACTCTTTGTTAGATGCATGTGCTCTGTTTAAAAAAAAAAAAGAGATAAAAAACCCCACTGAGGCCATCGATCTCGATGGCTCAGCAGTGACGAGCAAGTGAGGTACAGGGAGGCTCCTCCCTGTCTCCTCCTCCTTCACACTGGCTTGGGGATTGGGTTTGGGGCAGGGCTTCGGCCGGCGGCGGGGGGCGGTCGGGACACGCTGGGGAATGCCTCACCCGAGACCAGAGGTACCGCGCGTCACTGGTTTATAAGCAGCATTCTCAGAATGCGGAGAGAGGCTTGAGGGCATCAGATACCCAGAGCACAGCACCACACAGACTTCAGACTCCACTCCCAGCTTTACAGAATGAGAAGCTGAGACCTCCATTGCTGTAATTTAGCAGGTCCTCCGAAGGCGAGTAGAGGGCTCTATCCACCCACCAAGTTCCCGGCAGGTTTCCAGCATCACATTGTTGTCTAAGACCTTCAACAGCAGAACTTCTTTTCCTGGAACTCCAACTTGAATAAAGCTCCCCTTGTAGCCAGGGTGGACTTCAGACCGAGCTCGTGGTCCTTTTTTCTGGACACGTGTAGGACCCACTTAGGCATAAGCTGTAGCAGAACAGTAGACCTAGTATAACCCTGGAGGACAAAAGACCCGAAAGCCTCTGTCGAGGTTAGCCCCAAATATTTATAGCCTTCTCCATAAATGGAGGACCAGAGCTACGAGACAAGGCTACTAAATTTAAACATGTTCACATTGGAGGTGAGGAGATTAAGGGGGGATATGATCTCCATGTACAAAACGTTCAATGGTGGTAGCAACATTAGCGATAAACTGTTTAAAATTAACTCCATTACAAAGACTAAAGGCCACCACCTAAAATTGGTGGGAAAAAAATTCCAGCACAAGGGGCGAAGGGGGTTCTTCACAGTAAGATCAGTTAGGGTCTGGAACTCAATGCCACAGGCGGCGATCTCAGCAAAGAATGTGGAATTGTTCAAGAAACTTTTGGACGATTTCTTAAGGGACCGTAATATACAGGGGTACAGGTAATATACAGGGGTACAGGTAATATACAGGGGTACAGGTACTCCTAGAATGAGACCCTAATAGGTTGGACTTGATGGACTAATGTCTTTATTCAACCTCAAATACTATGTAACTATGTAACTCCAGCAGGCTCCACCGGCAACAAAACTCCAAGTGGTAGGCCAGAATAAGGACATCATCCCAGCTCTATTGGCCCTCTGCACCAAAGACATTCCCTGGAAGCCGTCAGGAGTAGCCAATCTTATTAGGTTTAGGGGAAGCCAAGCAAAGCCAAAATCTATTAAACTCTCGCTGGATACAGCCAGGCAACACTAAATATGATGAAACACTTTTGCTTAGAACTTGGTGGCTACATGTAGATGGCTTATTACCTAAACCCAAGTCACAGTAGCTGATATAATATACATCTCTGGGTCTTCTGTTTGTATGTATGTCTCTATTTACATGCTATCTATGTAGGTAAGTATGTATCAATCCAGGTTGCATTCTCTCCCAGCAGAACGTCGGCTGCACAGGACGCTCAATAGATGTATAAAAAACCAACCAACCCGTTTTCTTTGTTTTGTAGACCACAACAGTGTCCACCATCACCTAAACCAACAAGAACAATGCTATGTGGTAAGTACGGTACGAAGGCTTTGCAGTCTATCCTATTATACAGCTTTGGGTCCTGTGGGTGACCCACACAGGGTCATTGGTTGGTAGGACACCGGTGGTCCTAGGTTTACCAAACCCATATTTCTGGTGAACGCCCAAGCGAATGGATCACAGACTGGTTCACCCATCACTAGTGGTGACAAGAAACCTTTACCAGGAGAAATTCATGGCTGGTCTCCTTCTGAAAAAAGGTAGTTTATCTGTCTGTCATGCTGGCCTGCTGCATGCTTCTGTAGTGCTCACCCCCGAAGGAGCCGCTGAATATGAACATGGGTTCTCCTACCTGTTCTGCCAGCCACCGGCCCCCTTTCTCAGATCCAGCAACACCGACACTCCGGAACAGGACAGGCTGGAGTCGTGGGGTCACATTGCACAGGATAAGCTAGGAGAGAGGGTTTGGGGGTGCAGGATACCCGAGTAACAATTTGGAGGACTCTGTCTTCTCTCTTAGCAACAGATTGCATCAGTAGCACAATGGTCCTGTAAGAGCGACCAGCAATATGAAGTAGCACAGAGAACAGCCAGGAATAGTCCAGGACTTTGAAGGAGAACTGTCTCTGGACTTGTAGTGTACCAGCTGGCTTCTCTTCAGTAAAGTAAAGAACCTGGGAATAGGGTGAGGGATCTCTTGCAGGGTTCCAGGCGGTAGCTCTCACCAGCTCCTCTGCGACACTCCACGATAAGGAGATTCCACCTCCAGCCCAGCTTCCATCAGGTTTCCTTTCAAGTAGCATCTAAGGTCTCTGGGCCCCCAGCATCTGCCACATGCTGAGGCTCAGACCAGGCATCCTGTAGTATCTTAGGCCTCTAGGCCCCCAGCATCTGCCACATGCTGAGGCCTAGACCAGGCATCCTGTAGTATCTTAGGCCTCTAGGCCCCCAGCATCTGCCACATGCTGAGGCCTAGACCAGGCATCCTGTAGTATCTTAGGCCTCTAGGCCCCCAGCATCTGCCACATGCTGAGGCTCAGACCAGGCATCCAGTAGTATCTTAGGCCTCTAGGCCCCCAGCATCTGCCACATTCTGAGGCTCAGACCAGGCATCTGCAGTATCTTAGGCCTCTGGGCCCCCAACATCTGCCACATGCTGAGTAGGGTTGTCACCTTTTCTTCAAGTGAAACCCGAACACTCGACGTGCGGACATTTTTTTGGGAGAATGAGTCGTGGCTTATTCATATGAAAATGGTGCCACCCATTCATATGCAAATATCACAGTTGAGACTGGGGGGCCAGTAGCCCCTATCGTAATTTTGGTTGTCCCTGTCAGTATGACATCCTGCGTCCGTGTTCCTGCTGCCATGAAACCCGGACACAGCATTCAAGGCCTGGACTGTCCGGGTGAATCCTGGACAGGTGACAACCCTAATGCTGAGGCCTAGGCCAGGCATCTGTACCACACAGACCTCCTCCCATAGAGGGCCCCTGGGGGGAAGAGAGAGAGAGAGAGTTCTGGAAAGTGTCCCCAAACCTTTTATCACCTTCCCTCAGCCATACCTCTGAGTCATCCTGCTCAGGGATTGGCCAGGGTCAGGTGCACAGTCACAGTCTGAGGATGGATCCTCCCTCACTGTACGCTGAGTCCTCAACCCAGCAACAGGGGGAAGCAATCCATCCAGCAGACGCAGGGACACGTGTAGAACGCAGAACTCAGAATAAACAGCATCCAGACTGATCAGAGTCCAGATATACACTAAATTTAGTAGCGACATAGCAGAGGGCGCTACACTTCTTAAAGGTCAGTGACTAACTGAGGCTGAGGCTGCCAGGCAATCGGCATTGGCAGATGAAGGTCAGTACTGGCAGCTGCCTGTTTCTGTCATTGGAGGTTTCTTTATAAACAAACTATAATAAACTGTAATGGTGGGGGCAGTGGCGTCACAAGGGGGGTGCGGCCCACACCCGGGTGACACCATTGGAGGGGTGACACCAAAATGACTCAGTCATTTTGGTGTCACCCCCCTCTGAAAAGTCGGGCGCTCAGTCATGGACCGAATGCCCGACAGTATCAGGAGGGAGGAGGGGACCCGGCGGCATACCTTATCCCGCCGGG
>NW_017309492.1:22444-23548 GCF_000935625.1 Nanorana parkeri
AGGTCTCTGGGCCCCCAGCATCTGCCACATGCTGAGGCTCAGACCAGGCATCCTGTAGTATCTTAGGCCTCTAGGCCCCCAGCATCTGCCACATGCTGAGGCCTAGACCAGGCATCCTGTAGTATCTTAGGCCTCTAGGCCCCCAGCATCTGCCACATGCTGAGGCTCAGACCAGGCATCCAGTAGTATCTTAGGCCTCTAGGCCCCCAGCATCTGCCACATTCTGAGGCTCAGACCAGGCATCTGCAGTATCTTAGGCCTCTGGGCCCCCAACATCTGCCACATGCTGAGTAGGGTTGTCACCTTTTCTTCAAGTGAAACCCGAACACTCGACGTGCGGACATTTTTTTGGGAGAATGAGTCGTGGCTTATTCATATGAAAATGGTGCCACCCATTCATATGCAAATATCACAGTTGAGACTGGGGGGCCAGTAGCCCCTATCGTAATTTTGGTTGTCCCTGTCAGTATGACATCCTGCGTCCGTGTTCCTGCTGCCATGAAACCCGGACACAGCATTCAAGGCCTGGACTGTCCGGGTGAATCCTGGACAGGTGACAACCCTAATGCTGAGGCCTAGGCCAGGCATCTGTACCACACAGACCTCCTCCCATAGAGGGCCCCTGGGGGGAAGAGAGAGAGAGAGAGTTCTGGAAAGTGTCCCCAAACCTTTTATCACCTTCCCTCAGCCATACCTCTGAGTCATCCTGCTCAGGGATTGGCCAGGGTCAGGTGCACAGTCACAGTCTGAGGATGGATCCTCCCTCACTGTACGCTGAGTCCTCAACCCAGCAACAGGGGGAAGCAATCCATCCAGCAGACGCAGGGACACGTGTAGAACGCAGAACTCAGAATAAACAGCATCCAGACTGATCAGAGTCCAGATATACACTAAATTTAGTAGCGACATAGCAGAGGGCGCTACACTTCTTAAAGGTCAGTGACTAACTGAGGCTGAGGCTGCCAGGCAATCGGCATTGGCAGATGAAGGTCAGTACTGGCAGCTGCCTGTTTCTGTCATTGGAGGTTTCTTTATAAACAAACTATAATAAACTGTAATGGTGGGGGCAGTGGCGTCACAAGGGGGGTGCGGCCCACACCCGGG
>NW_017309492.1:23856-24814 GCF_000935625.1 Nanorana parkeri
GGGTGTCACCCAGCCTCGGGACGCCCCTGGTGGGGGGATCAATTTTCTTTTTAATTTGACTCACCACTCCCACCACACTACTTTATTTCTAATTGATTCCCAACTCAATGCAGCGCTCTTCCAGGTCAAAAGATGGCCAGTATCATGCAACCCATGGTGGTGGTGGGGAGGGCATAATACACAACCCTGCCCTCCCCACCACCACCACTACCACCACCTCCCGAGCTTGCGTCATGTCGCTGGCCTGGGCTCACATTACTACTGAACACAATAGTGCTTACACATCACTACATAAGTGCCATTCTGTACAGCAGTAAGCTCCGATGCCGGACAGGAAGGGGAAGGACTAGTAAGGTCATGTGACTGACTGAAGGAATGATGGATTTAAGGTCTGAATAAAATAATTTGTTAACATGGGGGGGGCACTACAGGGAGAACCGGAGGGAGTGGAAAAGGGTGGAGTTATACTTCAACACAGGTTTCACCCATGACACTGGTTTTGCAGAGCGTACTGGGTTTTCTCGAGTGAGAGCACAGCAGGGGCCTCTTTCCTTGTTGATTTTCTACTTTAAAGTGTACCTTTGGGCAAAATTAAAAATAACATATATGATGTAGTCTGATGTACTAGCACAGCAGTCTTTGGTTTCCTGAGTCCCCCCCACTGTAACATAGTTTTGTTGCCTGTCGATCCTGCCACCACATCCTGTATTCTTCCACTTCCTGTGAGAGGTTGACAACGCCAATTCTTCTGCAGTGAAACCACTGCATGGTTGTCACCCTGTGGACAGGCCAGTCTTAGATGGACGTGTAGTTTCAAGTGGACGTTAATTAAAAGGGACCGACAACAGCCCAACTCAAGCTGACACATTTGTAGCAGTTATAGGAAGGGGTTTACTTTTTCTTTTGGAATAAAAAAGGTTTAAGCCATATGAATAAAAACTGACCCCCCCCCCCCCCC
>NW_017309492.1:25604-30002 GCF_000935625.1 Nanorana parkeri
CCTTCCCGGACCCCTCTTCCAAGCAGTGTCATATGGTTTCTTCTCCTATCCTCTGTAGCTGAAACTTTTGGGGGCCCGCTACAGAAAGTGCAAATATAAAGATGCTGCATAAACATTGTATCAGATTGTATCTTCTGTGTTCTGTGTTAAACTGTCCATAGTGACTCCTCTGTGTCCATGTGCCGTCCATAGTGACTCCTCTGTGTCCATGTGCCGTCCATAGTGACTCCTCTGTGTCCATGTGTTGTCCATAGTGACTCCTCTGTGTCCATGTGCTGTCCATAGTGACTCCTCTGTGTCCATGTGCCGTCCATAGTGACTCCTCTGTGTCCATGTGCTGTCCATAGTGACTCCTCTGTGTCCATGTGCCGTCCATAGTGACTCCTCTGTGTCCATACCTTCATCTTACGTTGTGTCCATACCTCGTATTATCTCCCCGCTGAGGATTCTAATCCACTTCTCTTATAGTCCCACTGGAATGCGCGGTCTGCGGTTCAGAAGATGAGGCGGTAGAATGTGGTCGTCGTCTTCACCGACGGAGGTTCCGGAAGCTGACTGACCCCCCGCGGAGTTCTGCTCCAACGTCGCAATCCAAATTATAAAAGCCGCTGATGACTCCTTTGGACGGACTAGCTGCCACGATTGTGTCTTTTTTTCTGTCAGCAAATAACAGAATTCATGAAATAAAGTTTCTTTTTGGTTACATTCTTTGTAGTTGCATTTTCCGTTTTTCATTATAGCCAAACAAAGAGGTTAAAGGAGAACTATGAGGGGGGGGGGGGGGGGGGGGGGTTTTCACTGTCCAGTGAGGGGAATCCAGTCCCTCCCCTGTCAGGGCAGAGAGCCGTGACAGGATCGAGAGGTGAGCGAACGCCGGTATGTGTTCCCTCACCTCCCGATCTACTGAGCCGACCTGCGACAGTCTCATTGTCACAGGTCGGCTAGAACTATGAGGTGAGTGAAAAGCACCCCCTCCCCCCCCTCATAGTTCTCCTTTAATCCTGCACATGAAGTGGGGTATCTGTAGGATATACTACAGCAAAAGTTTAATAAAAAAATATTGCTGTTAAATGCCAGATCCATTCTCTGGTATGTTTCGAGTGTGGGCACATGAAAAAAAATGGGGCAACGCCCAAAACCTGTCCTTGATAAGGATTTTTTTTATCCTTTCTTACATCTCAGTGTGGCTGATCTCCTGCAGCCTCTATGCTGTCATTTCCTGTCTACAAGCACTCCAGCGATAGCCGTATGGCATTAATGAGGGCAGTTTCCTGATGATGATGATGGTTGGAACAGCCGCTAGTAAGGCCACTTTGTTAGGTGGTGGGGAGGAGGCAGCTGCAGTGCCCTTAACTCTCCGCTGGTTGAATATGACTATTGGCCAATAGGATATAAAAATCGCAGGGGAAGCCAAGTGGGTAGCGTTGGTTGGAGTGGGTAGCAAAGAGCAGATGAAGCAGAGAGAGTGCTCCTCGGGCCCTCGTGGGAGAGGCGGGCCCGCACTCAGCAGAATTAAGATTCCCGGGTCTTTGGAGGTCCATTGCAGGCTAACCAGTGATGCAGGAAACTCTATTGGGAAAGCATTCCCCCCTCTGCCACATATGTAAGATGGGCTGACTAGAGTAGAAGGAGATGTTACATTGTATAAATATACAAGTTGCTCATTAACCAATAAAAAAGCAAGCAAGTGCTAACTATGGGCTGAGTCTCTCTATTCCAGAAGGTAAGTGTGGCCTACACCTAGGGGATGTAATGGAGGAGTCAGTTCGGGGAAGGAGTGTGTGGTGGTCCCGGTGATGGTGGATCAGCCTGTGGCACTGGTTGGGTACCTATGGACTACTCCCAGTGATACCATTGTGCCCTGGCACTTACAATGTACTCCGGATTGTTCCCTGTGACTGCAGTATCTGAGCTCTCTATGCCCCGTTTTTTGGGGTCGTCTGCGTTGGTTGTTTGTGCTCTCCTTTTGGATTATTTTTACATTTTTCTTCCCTCCCTTCCCATTCCCATTCTTTAGTTCCCTCCAGTCCAGTTGCAGCATCGCCTTGATCCCCATGTCACATGGGCCCCATATATACATGTGACCTTCCTAGGGACTGTACTAGGAACCATGTGAGCAGTGGAGGCCTCACTTAAAGGAAAACTATGGGGTTAAGGCTTTTCCCCCATAGTTCTCCTTAGGGTAACGGGAGGACACAAACTAGCGTCCTCCCGTCACCCTAAGCTCAGTATATAGGGAGCTACAGCTCGCGGTATACTGAGACGCCGCAGCCGGAGCGGATCCTGACAATTGTGCCGGGATCCGCCCAGGTGCGTGACTGACAGCTGGCTCTGCCTATCTAGAGGCAGAGCCAGCTGTACCCGCCCCCTCCCCCGTCCTTTCCGCCAGTCAGCGCTGGAGGATCGGAGCGGGGAATCCAGCCCCTCCCCTGTCACGGCAGAGAGCCGTGACAGGATCGAGAGGTGAGCGAACGCCGGTATGTGTTCGCTCACTTCCCGATCTACTGAGCTGACCAGTGACAGTCTCATTGTCACAGGTCGGCTAGAACTATGAGGTGAGGGAAAAGCACCTCCCCCCTCATAGTTCTCCTTTAAGATAAGCAAGTGAATACCTGAAACGGGATCATGTGTATGTATTTGCAACCAGTGGGGTGAGCTGGCAGCTTCAGCTCGCCGCCCCGGCAGAGCTGTTAAGAGCCCCTGGGCTGGGACTGGAGAGCCGACTTAACAACTCGAGTCAAGGTGGCGCCCTTGTAGGTAGAAGAACCATGTTCTACCACCTACAATTGTGGCGTAGTCACCCCTCCCCACACACTGGTAGCCTCCATCGGAAGCACGTATGGAAGGGTAATAACACTATTGTGAGACAGGGAGAGAGCGTTGTCACCCTATAACAGGAAGTGCCTGAACAAGGTCCATAATGGCGGAATGACCAGGAATCATTGTAATAAAAGCTTAAGATTATACAATGTTGAGAATGACTTTTGACATGACATCACAGTGAGACCCCGTTCACATTGAGCGATTTATCGCGCGGTAATTCCCGCGATATCGCGGCAAATTACAGCGCGATATCGCGCTCCAATGCAATCCAATGGGGCAAAGGGTCCTGCTGTCGCGGGTCGTGTGTCGCTACAGCAGGACCCTTTTTGGAGCGGATTTAGCCGCGATTCAAGCTTGCTCAATGCAAGCTTGAATGCGACATCGCGCGGCAAATCTCACAATGTCGCGCAATATGCAAACCGTGCGACAAACGCGCGATTTGCATATCGCGCAGTGGGAACGGGGCCTAAAGGGGACAGTAGGACCCGCGCTGTAATTTGCCGCGCTGTAATTTGTGGCAGTGCATGGCAATGCCGCGGCGTAGTATGACGACTTTGGCCACCCAGGACTCTCAGCCAAAAGGGGCTGAGAGGGTCCAGAATGTGAAACGTGTTATAAGGAAGAGCCTGGCCTTTCAGGTCCTTCCAGGTTTTCCTAATTGTAGCCGGGATCTGGAGCTCTGGGTGGGATGAGATCTCCAGTCCTGGGGGCCAGGTGTTGCCAATGACCAGCCTGGGCTGATCAGGTGACACACTGGGGGCGTCCCTCGTATCTCAGTGCAAACTGGTAAGTCGACCTAGACTCAGGGCCGGATTTACTCTCACCGCTGCCCCAAGGCCAGGTTCCTCAATGCGCCCCCCTAATCGCCAACCCCCCCCATGGAGAATGGCAGATCCGCTACATCACCGAGATCACTTGTACAAAACAAGCGGCGGCTTCCCCGCTGTACATTTAGCTCTGCTTGCCCAAAGCCGAGCTAAATGTAGAAAACAACTACCCGCCCGGCGCCCGGAACTGCATGTCCTGGAGATCGGGAGATAGGAATTCCACACCCCTGCTGCTCCTCTACTCCCTGCCGCCCCTCTACTACCTGCCGCCCCTCTACTCCCTGCCGCCCCTCTACTCCCTGCTGCCCCTCTACTCCCTGCCACCCCTCTACTCCCTGCCACCCCTCTACTCCCCCCCGCCCCTCTACTCCCTGCTGCCCCGAGGCCGGGCCTTGGTTGGCCTTGTGGGAAATCTGGCCCTGCCTAGGCTCCTATAGGTTAGCTGAATACCATATAGCTGAAGATGACAGAACTCGTTCACCCAAAACTGGGTTCCCATCTCCTGACTAATCAGCTACATTAGTTTGGATGTTCACAATGTTCACCGATGTCTATCATCTCTAGCCGTTCCTGTTGCTGCCCCGGAAACCTTTTGAATTTTTAGGAATTGAAAGACCCATCTGGAGACACTAGTTGCTCTCATGTCCGAGCCAGGAAAGACGCACCCGTACAGACCTGCACTTGAGGTGAGCGTAGGGGGGCGTATGGCCACGTACTCCCATAGAGAAGGACGGGGGCTCCGTCACTG
>NW_017309492.1:30499-41429 GCF_000935625.1 Nanorana parkeri
GCCAGGGCGGTGGGGGGGGGGGCCCTTTATGGTTTCTTGCACCGGGGCCCTGAAGGTCCTGGTTACGCCACTGGGCTCCGTACTAATCACACGCAGCACCTGTCCTTCCCGGGAGCTGCCCGATACGCATGGAGCTGTACGTGCCGGCCGATTCCCGTGTGAATGAGGCCTTACACTATACAGCCATGGCCCGGTGACTGGTATACATTTGGTCGCTTTACTTTGCAAATCAGCATTCCAAAGTGGAAGGATTTGAATGGTGTTGATTTCTTCTTAGTACATCATTAGCGCCTATACGTCCTTCCTATAGATGTATGTAAAGCACAGCAGGCAAAGCGCACACCTGATAGCCGGGATTCATTGCACAGACAGGTGATGGGGCACTTCCTATACATACAATATAATGGCTTGTTTCAAATCTCTGGGAGCAAATGGAAATTCTAAGGAGGGGATTCAAATAGGAGTATTATGGGATCTGTATTTGCAAGGACCGGACCCCCAACCCCAATCAGACTCTGTAACATAACTGGTCATACATGCAAATAGCCAGATCTCAGCAATCCTAATGAGAGAGCCCTCGGGACTGCAAAGATGACAGCAGAAGTAACTGAACAATACCCATATACTGTGTGTGGTAGCAGCGATACAGACACACATTAGAAATGGGGTCACGCAGAGCAGTAGCTAGCTCCTTTTGCCGCCAGAGGCAAGAACAGAAAATGGTGCCCCCCCAACAGACGTGTGATGTCACCCATCGCCGCTGCGCACACTCTGCGTCATGTGACATAATGCTCCCCGCCTCCAGGATGGCAGCGCGTATGCGCAGAATGCGCTGGTGGCCAATTCCAAAATAGCATAAAAAATTTCTTTCGTTTGACGAAAATAATGAAAACATTTTTAGTTTCCGTTCATTTTATCCGAAAACAAATTTTTAGTCTTTGCACATGTCAAAAAATATGTGTGCATGAGTGTGTGTGGGTGTTTTTGTTGCAGTGGCGTCACAAGGGGGTGCGAGGGATGCGGCCTGCACACGGATGCCACCATTGGAGGGGTGCCACCAAAATGACTGACAGTCATTTTGGTGTTGCCCCCCCCCTAAAAAGATGGGCACTTGACCGAGAGCCCGACAATGTCAGGAGAGAGGAGGGGACCCGGCGGCATACCTCATCCCACCGGGTGAACATCACCTCCTCTCTCTGCTGGCGTCCATCAAAGATGGCCGCTTGCAGGCATCAGTAAGACGGCCGCGCATGCGCAATGACGTCACGGCAGGGTGTCACCCGGCCTCGGGATGCCCCCTGTTTTGTTGTTTTTTACTACTAGGGGGGCTTTGGGGAAATATTAGGGGTCTAAACAGACCCCTGACATTTCCCTTTTGAAATAGAAAAAAGAGATTAAGGACACAAAGTCCTCTGTCCATACAGGTGGGGGAGAGCAGCGGGGATCCAAAGAGAAGCTAGAGCCTGTGCTGCTCCTCTTCTCCCTGCCAAGCCGTGGCTGTGTTTGCCGCATGGCGCCCCCGTTGCCAATGGCGCCCTGTGCTCACCATGGCAACATGGATGAGGGGGCGCAGCCAGGCCGGTCTGGCTACGCCCCCTCTCAGCTGCGCCTGAGGCACGTGCCTCACTTGCCCCATGGTAGCTACAGCCCTTGGGTCATGTAATAGAATGAGGCACCTCGATGCAGACCAGACACTTCATGGGCTGCCCCACTATTTACCTGATTTCCATTTGTTACAATGTAACACGGGACTAAAACAAATACAATTCTGTGGCAATAGCTGCATTGAAAATGTGACGGAATAAAAGGAAAGAACTCTTGTTATATAACAGTTACAATTGTTGGTGACATTTTACTGTATTTATATGTTTGGTTTATGAGCACCCAAAGCAGTG
Organism: Nanorana parkeri; assembly: GCF_000935625.1. NCBI lineage: Eukaryota > Metazoa > Chordata > Amphibia > Anura > Dicroglossidae > Nanorana > Nanorana parkeri. The sequence continues at coordinate 32,395 of NW_017309492.1, forward strand.
TAGTGTTCCCGGTACGGTTATGAATACTCTAGGGCCACTTTAGTCACGTACCTTAGGAGCGTCTGCCTCTCTCACAGCTCCACTCCTAGGGCACCTAGATTGGGTGCAGGAGCACCGGGGCACAGATGGGGCAGGAGTGCCAGTAGATGATGGATCCGCTGAGCAGGGGATGCAGTGATGGGTGCAGATCCAAGCAGATAACGGATTAAGCAGAATCGTCAGGACAGGCCGAGGTCGTCACCATGAGGGCAACGCAGTACCTGGGGATGAGGCAGGAAGAAACGTCAGGAGCAAGCCGAGGTCGTCATCATGGGGTACAGGGCTGCAGGTACTCTTAAGAATGAGATGACTCAAGGACCTATACACACACACACTACCCACAGAATAGGTTGGACTTGATGGACTTATGTCTTTATTCAACCTCAAATACTATGTAACTATGTAACATGAGGGCAACGCAGTACCAGGGGATGAGGCAGGAACAAACGTCAGGAGCAAGCCGAGGGTCAAAGCACTGGAGAGAAGCGGAAGGTCAAGCCAAGCCGGGTCAATAACAGATAAACACAGGGAAGCTGACAACTCTGACAGCACAGGAGGGTTGGTAGTCACAGACTTTATAGCCCAGAGGACGGCAAACATTCAAGCAACACGTCAGCGCACACCCGTGCGCATGTTCACGCAGAGACGCCGCACCCGGTACAGCTCTATGGGCTGCACCAGGCGCATGCGCAAACCGCGGAGTAAGGATCCTGGATCTGGCTTCCTGACAGAAGCTGTTCAACCTACCACCAGGGTTTAGGGATTTCCGGGAGGAAAGTCACATAAACATGACGGGGCCATATTAAAATGAATGTAATTAAAGCAATCTGAATAAATCAGTTATGTTCCTGGTCTATAGGGTGTGCCCCTAGTCTGTATTGTCCATTATGTAATCAAACATACCGGCACACTAGAGCCAAGAGTCAAAGTCAACCTACCAGTATGATTGTAGATGAAAGGACGGAAAACACACAGAGACATGAACCCAATGAAGACAGCGTTCCTTGTAGGAAAGCATGCTGCCCACCCAGCCACCATGCTGCCCAACGCAAACCTTTCCGCTACACATTGAACAAGAAAAAAATAATATTCCTATTTCCTGATGTGGTCTCCATAAGGTCATATGAACTATCCCCAGCTGTAATCCGATTGGATATTTCTTCTTGTATGAGATCACCGGCTCTCTATGCCACACTGTGACTCTTAGCATTGAAGAGTCTCTCATTGTCGGCAGGAGGCTCTGAAGGTGCTAATGCCTCCTGAGAGAATGGGTGCGAAGCTTGGTCGAGGCTAGAGGGTTGGGGGCGGCAGAAGCCCGTGGTGTTGTGCCCCCTGGGGGTGGCGTCCCAGGGGTGCGCAGAAACTCACTTGGGTATGGGACGCCACATGACTCACTGTAGCACTTGGTCACACACCATATTGCTTATTTCTGCACTTCGCCTCTTGGACAGGCCTTATGGCTAGTCTGGGGCAATATTTTTGCACTCTGGCCCCTAAGGCCTGTCAGAGTGGTGCACTGGCACTTTAGATTATTTAAGCACTTCATGCACGATTGGCACTTTTTTATTTAAAATTTTGACCCACAAATGCGAAAGGTGCAGGTTTCTTCGGGGCCTATTCCTGATGCTGGGAGGAGATTCTGTGCCTCCTACGGGGTTCTCTGTCTCCTCCCACCCAGGAAGGGGGTCTCTCTTCGGGAGAGCCCCCTTGCCTAGTACTGTGAGGGACCTGTTTCGACAGGTCCCCGAAGGAAATGGGTCCACCGACCAACAGTCTCAACCCCTGTCAGGAGCCTTGCGCCCCGGGGGGTCGGGAAAGTAGGTCCCTTCTTTGGAAGGACCTTGCACCCTTGTGCACGTTTTTGTGTGCTGTGATTTCACGGTTCACTTTTTTTGTTCACAGGGGGAAGTTTTGATGCACGTCCACGGGCTTCGATAAAAAAAAAAATTGAAGAGTCTCTCATTGTAATACATCAGATTTGCAAGAATTTATGGTTTTCTTTGATTTGCAGGAGGACTACGGACCCCCGAGGGACGCTTTCCCAAAGAACGACACAAGGAACAAGAGATGGATAGGTTCGGGGGGCGAAAAGATGAGAAGAAAAAAAAGTTGAACCCTTCTAGTAATTATATAGAAGGCTGAATGAAGGTGTTCTACGATAGAAGTCCACTTCTTCTACCTTCCCTACACTTCAGCCCCGCAGCCCAAGCCAGTCTCTTCAGCATTGTACACCTCCAAAAGTGTTGGGTGGCCGAGTCTCCCTCCGCATGCCGGGTTCTTCCTCCAACCTCTAAATCTCTGCGGAGTCATTGACTGATTCAGGTGATAGGAGAGAGTACAAGTGCTCTTCTTTTTCAGGATAGTCTCATCTTGGTTTCTATTGTAAGCTGACAGGGTCACTTTAACCAGTTGACATCCGCGGTGTTAGACCCCCTTCCTGTCCCGGCCATTTTCCAGTATTCAGCGCTGCGGTACTTTAACTGACATTTATTCCGTCATGCAACGCTGCACTGAAATGAATTTTATACCCTTTTTTGGGGACAGATGGAGCTTTCTTTTGGTGGTATTTATTCACCACTGGGGGTTTTATTTTTTACTATATTAAGGAAAAATCACCGAAATTAAAAAAAAAAAAAACATTTATTATTACCCAATTTTTTGGTAAAATATAAAAGACGGGGTCACGTCGGGTAAAAAGACACCCAAACATGTCAAGGCTTAAAATTGCGTGCGCGCGCGAAACCTCAAAAAACGATAATACCCAAAATTGGCCATAGGCGACGCTTTAAAAGCTGTTACCGCTCATCATTGCTCTCACTGCCACATTCGCGACGATATGTAACATGTGTAGCGCAATTGTAATTTTTGCGCGCTGGGGCACCGGACGCGTATTTACGTTTATAGGCGCGTAAACGTGGGGGTGGGGGAGTTAAACATTTTGGGGGGTTTTTTCCCCCTTTTTTTATATGTGACTTTTATTTTATTTTACTTTTTTATATGTTACTTTTCTTTTTTTTTATTTATATTTATTTTTTTGCACTTATTGTTATTGCTATTATATAGGGGGATAACAATCCCCCTATATAATAGCAAAGCCACACCACTGACAGGTCCTCTTTATGGAGACATTAGGGGTCTCTAGGACCCATCATGCCACCTGTGGACCCCAAAAGAAGCTGATGAAAACGAGCACATATAGGCGATCGGCGGGCTATGGAGCCGCTGATCGCCTATTATGTGAAACACCCGGTAACGGGTGTGTGCAATGGTCGGGGTCTTTTCTGCCCGTGCGTGCCCGCGAGCAGAAAAAAAATGCCGTCTGGAGACGGCAACCCGCCAATGCAGCAGTGCCGTCCGTTTTTTTTACAACGGGCGGACGGCAAGAGGTTAAGATAGCGATAGACTTTAAATGGCTCCAGAGGGTTATGGAACTTCCTTATTGTTGGTCTTGTGTTTAGATGAAGCACTGAGATCTCGAGGAATGCTGAATTAAGTTTCACTCGCTTAGAAGGACTTTTCATGTGAATACAGCATCATGCAGGAAACATATATATACGCTGAGTGGCCAGATTATTATGACCCCCCCATCAGTACTTGGTTGGGCCGCCTCGTGACTCCACGAGATGGTGAAAGGTGATGCGAGGAATGTGACACGGCACTGTTGCCCTTCTGTTGTCTTGTACCAGTCTCGCCCCTCCCCCGTTCTGCCCTAACATTGACTAGTCGCTGGCGGCCACAATTCGCACGTTCGGACCCAGATTTTCGGGCTGACAGTCCGGTCTTTAAAGGAGAACTACGAGGTGAGTTCTTTTCACTCACCTCATAGTTCTAGCCGACCTGTGACAATGAGACTGTCACAGGTCGGCTCAGTAGATCGGGAGGTGAGCGAACATATACCGGCGCTCGCTCGCCTCTCGATCCTGTCACGGCTCTCTGCTGATTGCCTGGGAAGCCGGTGTTCTATTGAAAGAAGACCGGCTTCACTTGCCGAGGCTGCCTGGCTTCCTGACCATTCAGGAAGGCGGGAAGCAGCTGCCCATGGCAACCAATCAGCTTCTCTCTTCAGTTCGTTCAGCTAAGGTTTGAAAATACAAGGTTGGATGCTGATTGGTTGCCATAGGCAACTGCTCCAGATTCTGTCTGCTCCAGTTTTGATAAATTCCCCTCAATGTGTTCATGACCACACGCATTCCATATGGATTTCCCTGTTGGAATCATTGACTCCGACTCTGTTTCTTCTACGTGTAGAATTTACTGGATTCCGGAGGTCTTGGCATCATCCAGTCCCTCTGGAGTTACACCACTGGCTCCTCTGCTGGAGGATTTCTTCCTAGTGACGTCACGCTGGTTCTATACACCTTAAGGAACGTCACAAAAAACGCAGAGCTTCTCCGGTCTCCGCTTCAGCGTGGACGTAGTAGAAGTAAGCAGGGGCGTAACTAGAAATTACAGGGCCCCATAGCAAAATTTTGTATGGGGCCCTGTGATTTCTAGTTACGCCCACCTGATAACCCAAACAGCCCACCTAAGGGTGACCCTGCAGAGCCCACCATAGACTCTCTATGGTAGGCTCTGCAGGGTCTCAGGCGGGCGGTCAAGCCCTCTTACCTGTCAGCCCTGATCCTCTGTCCGCCTCCTTCTCCTCCACGATCGACTCCTCTGTCACTGGGGCCCACCTCCTCGATCTCCAGGTCCCGCCCGATCGCCGAGTTCTGGCCCCCTCGATCACCGGGCCCCGCCTCCTCGATCACTGCCGATGACGGGCCCAGCCACCTCCTGCGAAGCTGCTGGTTGTCACCAACTCAGCAGCGGCTGTGAGAAGGAACGGAGCGTTCCTCCTCACAGCCGCCAGTGACAGCCAGCAGCCTGGCTGTCCGAGCAAGATGCCATAGCGACCCAGGCGGCCCGCACGGCATCAGGGAGATGTCTTGGCCGGGCCCCGCCGGGCCTCGGGCCCCATAGCGGCCGCCTGGGTCGCTATGGTGATTGTTACGCCACTGGAAGTAAGTATCACAATGAATAATGTCAAACCTCGCGCCACTACTCTAATCAAGTTAAGCAGCAGCTGAAATCTGTGGGGTCAGATATATCGTATGAAATTATTGGTAAAAGCCGCGCTGTGTGAATGAAACCCGCAAAAGTGTCAGATATAGTAGATATTGACCTTGAAGTAATGTGATACAAAGTTTTTCGTTCTTTTTTTGAAAATTTTAATAGTTTTATAACTACTTGAGTTCAGGTGCGGTTTTAAAACATCATGTGGGCCCTGTGGGCTCTGGGGACCCCGAGCGACACTAGAACTGTCGGCTTTCAAAAACGCCCCCGTGGGCTTTGTGACGACATGGTGATCAGCCGTTCAATTTCACGGTCCAATGCTGGCCTGGGAGACACAATGCCAATGCTGATGGACTATCTCGCCAAGTGGAGCTGTAGGGGTGACTGACATCATGGACATCCCCAAGTGGACCCGTAGAGGGTCTCACCGGGTCTGCCATCCTTTAACTTGGGGGAGCTATGTGACGACATGGTGATCAGTTTTATGAGTTAAATGTGTATTGGTGTTGAGTTATGTTTGAGTGCGTTATGCTGTGTGACTTGGTTATGGAAATACTATCAGCACCATCCCCCGTTATCTCCCATTGTACTCTGAGGGAGCTCAGAACAATGACATTCTGGCCAGGCTCCTGCTATGGCTGACTGGAGCTCGTTAGCAGGGGAAGCCCTGTGGTGTTGAGCAGACCGATTGTCTGGGTGGGGAGGGGGAGGGTGGATGTGATGGGATTATAATCTGAGTTTGTTTCACCCTACACTCGTGTCCCGACCAGTGACTGGGGAAACTGGGAGCTAAGGATCTTCAGGTTGCAATATCTCCTCAGCAAGGAAGAAGACAGCGGCGGACATACTCATCCTGAGTACGGGGGTCCGTCACAGGCTTCCGATGCTACTACAGATCAATCCCACAGGAGCTCCCTGTAGAGCAGCGGTTCTCAACCTGTGTAACCTCAGGACCCACATTTGTCCTCGGTCATTAAGTCGGGACCCAAGTTGCACTGCAACGCGCGGCATTGCGGTACTGCGAGTTCCGATGCGGGCAATCGAAGTGTGAGGTGGCAGGTGTGTTAAAGGTGCCATTCAAAGTGAATGGCAATGCAATGCACTTCTCACACCGGGACGTGTGGTAGGTGCGATGGCGTGGTACAGTGCGTCAATGACACGGGACTGTGAGATTAACACACTGCACTAGTGTGGATGGGCCCTCAAAAAACACACAACCACAGACACAATCTCACACACACACATACACACTCCAAGATCCACCCGGCCTCCCTATCTTACAAGAACTGGAGTGGATCCTCAGCCTGGGGTCCGATGTGGGCTGCTGCGCTATGATGGAGCTTCATCCATATGTGCAGTGCTGATACAGCTCCCATGCGTGCCCTGTAGAGGTGCCGGGAGCCAGAATGTTACATGACTTCGGTCCAGGGAAATACAGGACACACAAGGGAGCTGTACAAGCAATGTACTTATGGATGAAGCCCACTCCACCTCAAGCTGACACTCGGCACCGGGCAGCATATTTTAAATAGCTGCTTGGCGCGAGAACTGACAGCGCTGCGCTAGGGGGCGGCTGAGGAGTCTCTCACCTAGCACAGTGGAAGACACACTGAACACAGGGTCCGAACCCACTTTTGGGTCACGACCCACCAGGTGAGAACCAAGGCTGTAGAAAAAAATGTGACCACAATGCTTCCCCCATAGTGTTTACATCAAAAGAGTCACTCATGACATCACTTCCTGTCATGGCAGCCATCAGAAATTTTGGGGCCCCTTACACGGCTTTAGGCCGCCCCCCCACCACCCGCCGCTGGATGCAGGGCTTAGTGACGCACTGGACGCAGGGCTTAGTGACGCACTGGACGCAGGGCTTAGTGACGCGCTGGACACAGGACCCAACTGAGAGTGACCCTGCAGAGCCCACCATAGATGCTGCACAGCCCATCTGAGACTGTCTATGGTGGGCTCTGAAGGGGTCTCAGGTGGGCTGGTCAGGGATGCATCCCTCCCTCCTTTCCTTCTTTCCTAGCTCCTCTTACCTGCACACATGGCCTCGTCTGTGGCCGGACCGGCCAGAAGTGACGTCACGTCACTTCCGGCCAGTCCGACATCAGACGAGCAGCGTCGCTGATGGGGTCCTAGCTTGTCTCAAAGCCGCTGGAGTGGCAATGCTGGGGCCCTGCGCTGCTAGGGCCAGGCCTCCGCCTCCTCGCCCTTCACCGGTGGCCGTTAGTCATGTAAGGGACCCAGGCGGGCCCCCCAGGCTGCCCGGGCCCCTTACATGAGTATCAGCCGTACCCCCCTGATGGCTGCCCTGCCTCCTGTCAGTACGGAGGCCCGGGAAGAGCTGTTGCAGCTTTGACAAGCCTCTCTCTCTACAGCAGAATATCACTATTAGAAGTGATCCATTGCTGCACAGCTGCATGGGGGGTGGAGGGGGGGTCTGCATGGGGAGTAGCAACTGACCACATCCAGACCCACCTGTTAAAGTACTGTATAGAAGATACGAGTCTTTGTTTTCATGAGAGGTGAGGGCTGAAATGATAACCATCATAGAACAACACCGGCTATGGTCACAGATAGGGATCAGGTATGAAAATATGAGATGCAAATGACACGACCACAGCTCCCAATATCCTTTGTTTAGAGATCATTGATATTATTGTGTGCGCAGTCTTTGCTATTTCATCATCATTTATTTATTCTTCATAACTTAAGGGGTGAGTGAAACTGAGGGCCCATTCACACCTTTAAAGGCATGCGCAGAGGTTTCCCATTATGATTAATAGCGCGAGTTGACATAGATGCAACGCTTACAGAACATTTCAGGCCGCTGTAGGGCACACAGCTGCAGCCACTCTTAAAGGGGCTGTACTTATAAAATCTTCCCCAAGCAAACAGCTCTGCAAATGAGTTTGAAATGATAGCCACTAAATCAGCGGTCTCAAAGCACCGGCCCACGGGCCAGTTGCGGCCCGCGAGCCTGTACTATGTGGCCCGCAGCCAGCTCCGAAGTCAGGTACGCGGTCACGGACAGAGCGTTACCTGACTTGCGGGAGCCGCTACACAGAGACCGTGTAGCTGATTCCGCGCCGCCACTCGGATCCTTTCGGCCAGTGCTCTTTCAGTGAACGCTGGCCGAAAGGATTGATTGATTGGTAAGGTCTGCAGCAGACCTTACCAATCAACCACTGGATCAATGTGCCTCCTCAGAGCCTCCACAGCAAAAAGGTAAGCAGGAGAGGGGCCTCTGTAGTTTATGTTACATCTGGGAATTATTTTAAATGTGTGTGGGGGGAGGCGACTGTGGTTGTAAAATATATATATATATTCACATACACACGCACACACACATATACTTTTTGGATGGTATAGCCATATTTTTTCATGTGTATGGGGAGGGGGGTGTATTATTTTATATGTGTATGGGGGGGTAGAAGTGTATTAGGTTCCATTCACAATTAGGGATTCCTGCGTCATGAACTTGCGTTTTCCTGCAGCAGAAATCCCTAATCTGGCGTTTAAAAGCGGCCGCTGTCACCCATTCAAGTTAATGATCAGGTGACAGAAGTTGCATGTAAACGCCTGCACACCGCATGTAAGGGTACGTGATATGATTACATTCGGTTAGGAATCAATCACTCTCTTTGGACGCTTTCTAACCGCATGTAATCATATCACATTCCATTACATGCGGTGTGTAGGCGTTTACATGGAGCTGCTGTCACCTGAGCTTTAACTTGAATGGGTGACAGCGGCCACTTGTAAACGCCAGATTAGGGATTTCTGCTGCAGGAAAACGCAAGTTTCTGACGCAGGAATCCCTAATCGCACCTAAACCTACAGATATGAATGGGGCCTTATTGTGTGTGTATATTAGTGTCTGTAGTACCAAACCAGATATAGATATATTTTATTTTAAAGTATGAAATTTGGCAAGC
>NW_017309492.1:41453-46397 GCF_000935625.1 Nanorana parkeri
TTTGAGACCCCTGCTCTAGATATAGTCAAGGAGCACAGGAAATTCCCATTTCTCCCCGGCTCCATCTAGTGGCCATATAGCGTTGGGGATCTAGAATTTAGATGTTCGCCGAGTTGCTCGTTCTGTGAAGGTTTTATAAGCACACCCCAAAATGTTTTGTACACCGCTGCTGATAAAAAAGCCCATTGTAGTGCCACGAAACCTGCTGGCGGAGTTGTATGACAAATAAATACTTACCTGCTGATGAAGAGCTTCTGAAAGTTTCTTCATTCACCATGGGCGCCTCTCCTGACCTTACCTCCATTTTTGGGGGGCAAAAGTCCGTCGCTTCATTACATACTGGAGTCCCAATACGGCCAATCAACAAGAACACCCTGAGAGAGACCATCCGTCAGATCTGCATCGAGACATATTCCTTGATATCCCTATCAAGTACCTGGCTGGAGACTGGTTGGATGAGGAGGCTCCTCTTGCACCTTGTGTCCCCCAAACTCTGAGGATGAGAACAGAGCAGTGGATGGGGCGACACCGTGCCAGGCAGAAGTCCAGAATCTGGATCAGGTAGAGCAGAGCCGAGGTGACATCTGGCGGGCAGCAGGGTACAAGAGCAGTAGGCGGAATCGAGGTCAGACAAGCCGGGGGTCACACCAGTCGGGCAGCGAAGTACAAGGGATGAGGCAGAGGCAAGGTCCAGTAACAATTCCAAGGTCAGAAGGCAGGCAGCAGTTGGGAGCAGTAAGGTTCAACCGGGTCAAGATACAGGCAGGCCCGGATTCCCCACAAGGCCAACGAGGCCAGGCCTCGGGGCGGCAGGGCGCATAGGGGCGGCTGCGGTGTGGAATCCCCCGACGCCAGGAACATACAGTAAGTTGCCTTCTACATTTAGTCCTGCTTTGGGAAGGCAGGACTAAATGTTGTGTGGGGAAGCCGCTTGTTCGTTTACATGAGACCTTCTCGGTCTGGCAATCCGATGGGCGTGTCTGGGTTTGGCGGTTGCCGGGGGAACGGTACTTGCCTGACGGCATTGTGCCAAGTGTAAAATAGTGCATACCAGTGGTGGCGAACCTCTGCACACCAGTTGTTTTGGAACTACAAGTCCCATGAGGCATTGCAAAGCTCTGACAGCCACAGACATAACTCCCAGAGGCAGATGCATGTTGGGATTTGTAGTTTTGGCACAGCTGGAGTGCCAAGGTTCGCCACCACTGGTGTATACGTATATAATCTGTTGGTAATATCATAAACCATGAAATCAAATAAATATATGTGACTCAAATGTATAAATTATAATAGTATAATGCACACATGAATGTTAATGACTTAAAGTCTTTCTAAAAAACCATCATTGGCCCTGGATCATTGATCCCACAGGGTATGTGAACCAATTGTTGTTAGTGACAACCACCGTATAATTGTTGAATGATGTGATGTGTCAAATCCAAAGAGGACTGTTCAAAAAGTATTCGAAAAAATATTCAAAAAAGGTGTTCAAAAGAAGTTCCGTGAACTATGTTGGGGATAGGGGTTAATACTACATATATCCCCTCGAAAGGTGCACTCACCGTGAGGTAGTGGCTGTGATAAGCAGCCGGAAACGCTCAGACAGAAGCTCTCAGGACCGCAGCATCGATCCACCGTCTCGCTATGGTCTTCAATAAAGGATGTGTCGGAGAATGGAGAGTCCCGAGCCGCGCGTTATATGTTGCGGGCGCTGCATAATTTGAAAGTTTAATATTTTGACCTAACGGTCGTTTTGCTGCAGCCTTCAAATTAAATTTGCACTTTTAGCACTTATACATCTTTATAGGTCCAGCACGGAATCACTAAAATCTATAATCTGTTGGTAGTTTGCCTTGCTCTGTTTGAACTTTTATACTTGATATGTGGCAAGTACTAGGTGATCTTTAAATAGTCTGATGGCAGGTGGACTGGTGGTCTGGGAACACATGTTTCCAAGCCAGTGGTTATGCAAACCAGAAACTCTGAACTCCCCCCATCAGGAGGAATTGACGCACACCCCCACCCCCTGCCATTCCAATGCAGTCCAATGGTTTACCTCTACTTTACCGTGACTTATTCAGCCAAGCATCATATATATTGTGGAACTTGCGGATGCTCCTGTCATGATTTAGGCCTCCCATAGAAAGGACATTTTTACCTAATCTGTAATCTCACATAATAGACCGCTGTGATAATAACATCTAACCCATGCAAAATGTGTATGTACTTTTGGGGAGGTTTAAGAGAGTCGGGAATGCGGCCGGGTGACATCTCTACAAGGCTCCTGTTGAGTATTTCCATGTTTGAGTTAAACTTCCCCTTTTGTGTAATGTGAACTGTATGGGTAAAGTAGAAGACTGGAGATGTTCTGAGGAGCAAAGAGGAAGTCACGCTCGCTAACCCATTCTCAGGATTTAATACTTCTCATTCAGAAGAGAGCTCAATATTTGTAAGTCACCAGCATTCTCATTGTCGGGGGTCAGTTCGGCAATGACGTTCTCAAGAGCCATGCTTCATTGTCTTCTCCTGACTATGATGACCAGCAATCCTCTCTCTGCAGAGGGGGAAGAGAGTACATCTCTGCAGCTACACCCCATAAAATCCAGCACTTTATTCATGTATATGTAAACTGAATGACAAGTTATTGCATCTCAGTGCTGCTGACCTCTTGCAGCCTCTTGGCAGCCAGATGGTGACAACAGGGGACCACGTCTGTGTAATGTGGGTTGAAATGGTCACACGGGAAGTGTGACTGGAGCATAATCGGGATACAGGGACGGTGCGTTGTCACCCCATGAATGCTTATATAAGGTCTTACTGACTGGATTTACATATACGCTTTACATAGTTACATAGTATTTGGGGTTGAATAAAGACATAAGTCCATCAAGTCCAACCCATATAGGTCCACGCATCATCTCATTCTTAGGGATACTGGTATCCCTGGATATTACGGTCCCTCAAGCTTTATTTTAAGATACAATTTGCTTTGTCTCCTCCTCTTTCATTGTGACCTAACCAAGCCGCTTACATACGGTCCAGCCACTGAACAATATTTGTGGCTATTGTCCCTCAAATAATGCACTTTATTTTCTATTTCAAGATAAAATATGCTTTGTCTCTCCCTCTTTCTGTACATACTGTCCAGCCACTGGACAATATTTGTGGCCGTTGTCTCTCATGTAATACTCTCTATTTTCACCCGTCTTGTCTCTTTTAATTGGCTACCTTTTCATGCTCTCACATTCAATGCTAACCAATTTCTGCCAAAGATATACCTGAAGCCTATATTTTTTATATTTGGGGAGTATTTTGGGGGAGATTTGGAGAATGTGGGGTTGTGGTTTTAAAGTGTTTATGTGCACTCTATTTTAACATTTTATTAAAGGGTTAGTTCACCTTTATAATAACATTTACGGTGCAGTCACGGGACCCCCGTCAGTTTACAAATCATAGTTATTTATAGAAAAATTGAGCTTTGTTTAAATTTCATACCTTTTAGGCCAATACCCCTCTTCCGTCTGGCCAACAAAGTGGCATTCCCAGCAATGTGTGCCGTAGGATGAATAGTCTATTGAGTGCACCCCCATTATCACAGCAACAAGTACGGAACAGGCGCACTCCCTTGTCCACTAATCTCCACATGCATAATGCGCTCTCCCTCCCCCTGTCACAGCAGGGACCCTCTCTCGCTGTATTTAATGATGTTGCTTCGTTAAATGCCCCCCATTGCAGAGCCACGTGGCCAGGGCCTGATTTACTCTCTATGCTGCCCCAAGACCAGGTTCCTCAATGTGCCCCCCTCCGTGACAACCCCCCTCCCCCATGGAGAATGGCAAACAGATGGCAGGGGCGGCAGGGTTGGTTTAATTTTTTTTTTTTTGTTATTATTATTATTTCTCTTTTTTATCTTTTTTTTATTTTTCAAATTGTTATTTATCTTATTATCTTTTACTTTTTTATTTTTTTATAGTTTTTTATTTTTTACTTTTTTTATCACTTTTTATTTATTATTTTTTACTTTTTTTATCACTTTTTTATTTTAATTATGTATTTCTTATTATTTATTACTTTTTCTTAAAAATGTTTTCACTTAACTTTATTGCTATCACACAGGAGCTAACAATCCACTGTGTGATAGCATTTCGGAGGTGACATGTTCTCTTTATTGAACCCTGTTGTGACGACACGGTGATGAGTTTATGAGTTAAATGTGTATTGGGGTTGAGTTATGTTTGAGTGCGTTATGCTGTGTGACCTGATTATGGAAAGACCATCAGCACCATCCCTCGTTATCTCCCTTTGTTCTCTGAGGGAGCTCAGAACAATGACATTCTGGCCAGGCTTCTGCTATGGCTGTCTGGAGCTCGTTAGCAGGTGGACACCTGTGGTGTTGAGCAGACCGATGGTCTGGGGGGGGGAGGGTGGATGTGATGGGATTATATTCTGATTTCATCACTTGCTGCATAAAAGTTTGTGCAGTTGCTCAATAAAGCAGAGTTTGTTTACCCTACACTCAAGCCTTGGCTAGTGACTGGGGAAACTGGGAGCTAAGGATCTTCAGGTTCCAATATCTCCTCAGCAAGGAAGAAGACAGCGGCGGACATACTCATCCTGAGTACGGGGGTCCGTCACATTGGTGGCAAGCTCTTCCTTGCCTAAGGAGACATTCAAACCACCACCAGGACCACGTTTTCTGCTGACATAGGAGAAGAGCCACAGTTGCCTACGGCCATGGAAGCGCTGGCCCAGCTCAACAATCCTGGTTCTGCCCAGGATATGCTGGGAAGGAGAGATGCTTTGCGCCGGGAGATCTGGAGGGAGACTCTTCAACTGCAGCAGCACTATTGTGGCAAGGTCCTCCCTACATCCAAGGAACGGTACTGGCTGCAATGGGACTTGCGTGTGCCTTTCCTGGGAGAGCAGCCCCGGGAGGAATGGCTG
>NW_017309492.1:46725-50983 GCF_000935625.1 Nanorana parkeri
ATACAGGGGTACAGGTAATATACAGGGGTACCGGTAATATACAGGGGTACAGGTAATATACAGGGGTACAGGTAATATACAGGGGTACAGGTAATATACAGGGGTACGGGTACTCCTAGAATGAGATCCTAATAGGTTGGACTTGATGGACTTATGTCTTTATTCAACCTCAAATACTATGTAACTATGTAACTATGTAACTAATCCGGTCCATAGAGGCCTCACCTCACAACTTACAGGACTTAAAGGATCTGCTACTGAGCATACCTTCAGTGGGTCCATGCCTCAAGGTGTCACGGCTGTATTAGCAGCAAAGGGGGGACTGACTCAATATTAGGCGGGTGGTCATAATGTTATGGCTGATCAGTGTATTCAGGTGAACCAACTAAATGAAATTCATTGAAAATGATCAATGATCCCGGCAGATTCATGTCAGATTGTTCACATTAGTTGGATGACTTGTGTGCATTGTAGTTATCATATAGTGCCTCAGACTCTCAGGTGGTTATAATGTCTTGATGAATTAATACATTAGTAAAAAAAACAATGCGAGCATATAACAAAGATTTGGATGGTTTGGATGTTTTTTGGGGGGGAGATGGTGGTTGTTTTTGGATTTATTTTTTGGGTGACAGTGGCCATTGTTGGTGTAATAGACACTGTGGCTGTAATGGATGGAAGATTAATAGTGTCATCTACATTAGCCAGACCCTGCAAAAGGATTTCTTTTAAAACCCTCTTTGCAAAGAAGACAGAAACTTCTAAGAGAAGTAAAAAAACAAGCAATCACCTGGAAAGGGATGAGAACAGGGTAAAGGTGCACCCATCAACCATACTAAGAAATCTGCAAAACACGTTTGTATGGGACTGCCGCACATTGGCAAGCATCTAAGCAAGAAACATCACCTGGGAATTAGCGCAACTTAAATTAATTGTCTGTAGACATTGCCCCCTTATCCCCATATGCATTGTCCCTCTTATCCCCTATACACAAAGCCCCCTTTTTCCTCTGCACACTGCAAGCAATACCCCTTTCCTTACCACACTGTCCTATGTTCACCCTGAATGCACTGCCCCCCTTTTCCCCTGCACATATACATCCCACTACATACGGTCCCCCTATGAACACATTGCCACCCCCCTGCACACACTGCCCCCTTTCCTTGCACATTTCCATCCTCCAGGTATACACAGCATCTCCTGTACTAAAAGGGTGAGAGGTTGGAGGAGTATACAAGAAGGAAGGGGTGATGGGGGTAGTGTGAGAGGGGGTGGTATGAGAAGAGGAGGGTACAAAGTGATAGAAGAAAGGAAGTTCTGTTGAAACAGAATGATAGGGGTGACAGGAATGTGGGGGGTGCAGTATTGAAGGAGGTGGAGATGCCCTCCAAGGTGGAAGGTGGTAAAGGGTGATAGGAGGGGAAGATTGTAATCACAGTGGGGTTCTGATGGATATTCTAATTCTTCCCTGAAATTCCATTTGAACTCGGCCCCATATATTGTAAAAACACACATTGATAATACATACCTGAGGATACTTATATATTCCAGCTAGTTGGGCCATAGAATAGGAAGAGTGTGCTGATAGGTCTCCTATGAAGCCCACCACTTGGGTGTTCTGCCAACACCTATAATTTGGGATCATTTCCCAAATCCCTGATAAAATTGTCAGGATGCCGGCAACTGAAATGTAAGTGATTTCCGGAAGAATCCAACATTTGGTATCCAAGGGTGATATTCGGCAAAATGTCATTGTTATTATTAATCTCTTCAATGGCAAATTGAAACACCAGCAGATGACGATATAAGACGATAGACGGACTATAACATGTAAACAGGAACAGTGAGCAGAATGGGCAATAGGAATGATGAAATACAGCTTATTGATTATGCAGATCTTAGAGTATGAATTAATAAAGGAGAACTTTCTTATCAGAAACACCCAATCATGACGTCTGATCTGTCAATGTTCTTTCATCAAATTGGGGGTCAGAAAGTTCAGCATTTTTAGTGCAGGAAAAAATTGCTCATCCTATAACTCTGTAAACATGCATACTATGTAACCACCTCGCCCTAAGTGTGGTGACAGCTTAAAAGAGAACTATGGGGTAAGTGTTTTTCCCCATAGTTCTCTTTAGGGCCACAGGAGGACATATACTAGTGTCCTCCCGTGATACCAAAGCTCAGTATATCGTGATCTACAGCTCGCGGTACACTGAGACCACTACAGCTGGGACGGATCCCGACATTACTGTTGAGACACACCCAGCTGCGTGAGTGACAGCTGCTCTGCCTATCTGGTGGATGGGAGCGGGGAGGGGATCCCTGCAGAGAGCCGTGACTAACAGTCACGGCTCTCTGCAGGGAGATGATTGAGAAGTGAGCAAGCGATGGTATGTGTTCACTCACTTCCCGATCTATTCAGCCGATGTGTGACGGTTTCATTGTCACACATCGGCTCCAACTATGAGGATGGGTGATTTTCACCCACCTCATAGTTTTCCTTTAAATGAAGTGTTGCTAGGATTGTATCCAGTCTAGCTGATTTGATCGTCTGCACTCATTTGGCTTTCTCTAAAGCTGGCCATACACCTATAGACTATTTGCAGATTTTCTGTGGTCAGATGGAAAAAGTGCAACAGATTCCTCCATCTACACTAAACTGTGTGGGTCGAGGAATCTTCCACTGGACAAGCTTCAGTATCTTGCTCCTCGGCCCCACTGGCTCTCCAAACACCTGAACAATGCCTGCATCCAGTCTGATTGTTCAGGTATTTTGGGAGCCATTATGTAAAGGAAAGCAGTGAGATTCAAATCAAACAAAATCACTTACAATATGCCATAGGTAAGACCTTTACTCAGGACATGGCAACAATACTGAGCAAAAGTCCAGACTGCAGGAAGGGATTAAATACCCTCCCAGCTAGCACCAGGTGGTGAATAATCGCTGACAGCCGGGAGACACCCGCAGGTGAGCACTGGAGTTGCAGGTTACAGCACCACCCAGTGGTGGTCTGGTACCTGACAGCTCCTGGCTGCCTGGAAACACCTGCAGGTGAGCGCATGAACCGCAGAACCTGGTTCCAGCACCACCTGGAGGTGCTATGGTCCCTGACAGTGAGCTGAATTGGAGAATTTTTCCAGTTCAGCTATGTTGTCCTAGATTGCTCACTTCTCCTGCCTTCTCCAAACCCTTCACCCTTTTGTGAATAGCCCTTATTGTCTTCTGTATTTAACTCCGCCCCCCGCACACATGCTCTACATAAAAAAAAAAATATTCATGAAATGAATAATAATTATGGCCAGAAAAGAAGCACAGTGGAAATTATAGTAACCCAATATATTGGTGGTCTGTGTACACAAGAGATGAATCTGCCATTGCTCTCTCCTCAGGGAACCAGAACCAATTTCTGAAGGGACCCCAGAGTTCTATGATTGTGGAGAAATACTAAACCAGAACCAAGTCACCTTAATAAATTGTTTTGGGATCCTTTAACTGAGTCAGTGTGTGTTGTAAGGTTGCTGCCACTCCAAGCTCACTCCCGGGATGGACTACCATCTCAATAAGCTTTATGAAGGGATCCTGTGTTTGCTGTTTATATGACAAGGAACTTCAATAAATGAACATTTTGTTATCCTAAGAAGGATTTTGGTGCGCTGGTGACATCTCTACACAATTGCTGATATTTGCGATGCCATCCGCAGTCACTGCGAGCACCCCGAACCCCTCACCCCCGAAACACACACACAATACGAGGGACTTTTCAGTAAGGAGTGTGATAGGGAAACGTATTTAGATCTCTGCTATTGCAAAGCAATATTTATGCTCCCCACAACCCCCTTTAAATGACCTGCGCCACATTTGATATGTCTCTCTGCAAGATTCAGTATACAGGATCAGAGGGGGGAAAAAAATCCATAAAAAGAGGAAATAGATGAACAGCAAAGAAAACATAAAATAGTGTGAAAGAAATACATCAGCCATCTCACGTCTACAACCCAGAGCAAAGAATGTGTTTCCAATGGTCAGAGTTGGCTTCAAACTACAGTAGACTGTCTGTAGGGGCTCCAAAGGCGACACAATAAGTGCTGAAGGCCCACGGGTTGGGCACCGGGGTCTATAACATAACGGGGTTCTGTGATCCTCAAAGCCAACTAAAATTAATGTAATGTATAAGAGAGCAGCACAGGCAGAGAGCAAGTTATCAGACCACAAGATTTCTGGCAGGATCAACAGGTATTTTTGAACTTTTTGAAC
>NW_017309492.1:51114-55591 GCF_000935625.1 Nanorana parkeri
TCTAATGATGGTGATGGTTATGGTGGTGACAGTGGAGGTGATGATGGTGGTGAAGGTGATGATGATGATGGTGGTGGTGGTGGCGGTGGCGGGGGCAGTGGTGGTGGCGGCGGCAGTGGTGGTGTCACTATCAAGGTAAGATCAGACATCTTAGGGCAGTGGCAGTTAGTTGAGCGATCTGGAAGAGAATATAAGTTAACTCAACAAAGAAAAATCAGGAAATTGGCTTCATAAGGCCTTTTGTCTTCCAATGGATCAGAGCAGTGAGTTAGGCCAAGTTCTTCGTTCAAAATATTCCGATAAAGGGGATTGTACGATACAATGTGAGAGTGTAGCGTCCTCTAAAATGTCGCTGGATTGATTGCTCCTCCTGTTGCTGAGGAAAAGGGAGCCTTGGCAT
The DNA here is from genome assembly GCF_000935625.1 of Nanorana parkeri. NCBI lineage: Eukaryota > Metazoa > Chordata > Amphibia > Anura > Dicroglossidae > Nanorana > Nanorana parkeri. The sequence continues at coordinate 51,515 of NW_017309492.1, forward strand.
GCCGTGAGGGAGGAACCATCCTCAGATTATGACTATGCACCTGACCCCAGCCAATCCCTGAGTAGGATGATCAGAGGCATGGTTGAGGGCAGGTAATAAAAGGTTGGGGGACACTGTGCAGGGGTCTCTTCCCCTCCTGGGGCCTCTCCTCAGGAGGCCTATGTGATGCAAGAAACTGGCCTTGGCCTCAGCACATGGCAGGTGCTGAGGGGCCTGGAGGCCTAGGATACACTGATACTTTGATGGGCCCCACACATGTGGCAGGTGTGGGACGCCTGGAACTAGAATACACCACTGGATATCTGGCATGCACCTCAGCAGGTGGCAGATGCAGAGGGCACAGAGATTTCAGTTATGGCTGCAAGGAGACCTGATGGAAGCTGGGTTGGAGGTGGAGTCGTCTTGGCGAGGAGTGTCGCAGAGGAGCTAGTGACAGCTACCGTCTGGAACCCTGTAAGAGACCCCTCACCCTATTCCCGGGTGATCGCTATAGAAGAAGCCAGTTGTTGCTACCTGAATCCAGAGATAGTCTCTTCCTCTCAAAGTCCTGGACTATCCTGGCTATACGCTGTATTGTTCATTTATTGGTCGCTCTGATACTACTGACTGTAGCTGTTGCTAAGGGAGAAAGCTGTCCTCAGAAGAATCCACCAGGACATCCTACAGATCCTAAACCCTCTCTCTCCTGTTGAATCTGCAAATAAATACCCTAAAAGACTCTGAGACTCGAGCCCAATCTGTCCGTGAGTGTCAGTGTGCTGTTGCTGATGAAAGGTTGGAGCAAGCAGGAAGAAGAACCCATTTCATACTCAGCGGCTCCTTCGGGGGTGAGCGCTACAAGAGAATACAATGAAACACAATCAAACACATGAAGTTGATCTATGAGGAAACAATGCCAAAAATTAGAGGCCTCTTGATCGGACCGGACCACTTGAGACCGGAGCGACTCCACCACAGCCCCTTCCTTAGACAAGATGGTGCTGGCACATGACCATGTGCTCCCTACGCGTGGCCTACCTCTCCATACAGCTCCCACACAAGTATTTCAGACCACTCACCACAGTCCGAGCACGAAGAACAGCCAGCTTCAGATACGGGTGAGCGCTCACCTCATGAATCTCCAACTGTACGGAAGTCCCAGAAAAACTAAGCACACAAAGGGGAAGGATGGGCAGGCTCAGATATTGCTCCCACTGTATTAAAGGAGAACTATGAGGGGGGAGGGGCGTGCTTTTCACTCACCTCATAGTTCTAGGCGACCTGTGACAATGAGACTGTCACAGGTCGGCTCAGTAGATCGGGAGGTGAGCGAACACATACCGGCGTTCACTCACTTCCCGATCCTGTCACGGCTCTCTGCCCTGACAGGGGAGGGGCTGGATTTCCCCCTCCCCGTTCCGATCCGCCAGCGCTGACTGGCTGAACGGACGGGGAGGGGGCGGGTACAGCTGGCTCTGCCTCTAGATAGGCGGAGCCAGCTGTCACTCACGCAGCTGGGCGGATCTCGACATCGATGTCGGGATCCGCTCCGGCTGCGGTGTCTCAGTATACCGCGAGCTGTAGCTCCCTATATACTGAGCCTAGGGTGACGGGAGGACGCTAGTTTGTGTCCTCCCGTTACCCTAAGGAGAACTACGGGGGAAAACACTGACCTCATAGTTCTCCTTTACCCAACACCAGCCTGCTATTCAAGCTTTTCCAGTTTGCATCCAATCATGATCTGATTTTACATTGGAAGAGATGCTAAATCTCGCTGAGACAACCTATACCGAGTGATATGTCCAATATGATCTCTAACACAGATGCATCCATACAGGACTTTGGAAATAGAATTAATATTGCTACTAAAATGGGAGAATTTCCATCTGCACATAGCTCATTAGTGGACGCCCATAATGAACATGACGCAGAGGTTGTGTGAACTAAGCGAGAGAAAATGAACCCTTGCAGTAAGGCTAGCCACGGCCACGTGGCACATGCCCTGGGTGTCACTTGAAGGGGGTACACTGCTCTGTCAGCAGACAGAGGACTGTTATTATACAACCCATGCCATCTAGTTGCTGGGATCCAGGCGGTCCTAGCAAGTCGCCCGCAGCAGCAGGGTTAAATAGTGACAGTGGAGTGTCGCTCCTTGGCTGCTGGTTCCTCCTAATCCAAAACAGAGGGACTTTCTAACACACTCCACATAGAAGACTTGTTTGGAAGCCTGGATAGCAGTCTCATAACTAAGGTAGCTCAGAGGTCCCTTTTACCAGTAACCTCTATAACTTCAAACCCCTATTCCATGTTACCAATCAATACGCCACGCAACAGCTGGAGTTTAAATGGCCACAGCAGCCTTTTATTATAAATAACATTATAAATAACAACAACAACAACAACATGCCAATAACCATACTGTATAAACATGTTTGGTTTCAAGGTCCTTGAAGGCAATATGACTCTAAAAACAGACCAGTATCTGCGGGCACCTTACTTGTAACTGAATGCCCCCAGCCGCCATACACCGCCTCGGGGTTGTAACTAAATTGCCCGCAGACCCACGTTGGTCCCTATTAACCGGTCATATCCATCTGACCGTACGACTACCGGAGGACACCCACACCACGGATGGGTCCCCCGTCAGGATATGCAACCACTGACAACTGCCTCCAAGGATCCAAACCGCCAAGCCATAGCTGTGACAAACACGCAAAGACACAAAACTTCTCTCAAATTCTTCTTCTGCTGCCGGACTCGCAACTGAGCTTCCGCACTCCTCCTGCACCAGTACCTTCCTGAAGCCCCTCCTGAACGACCCCCTCATTCAATCCCGTAAGCGACCCTTCTATAATCTTTTTACCTTCTCTCTTTAACCCTTTCCTATCTTCGTTCCCCTTCCCAGCCTTGTCATGCAGGCCTTCTGCTCATTCCTCTGCTAGCCATAGCTCCAGGCCTTACTGTATTGAGATGGTTAGCTGGCTGTCCCGACAGAGAAAGAGTTCATTTGATGGATCTGTGTTTGGGGGAAGTAGTGTGTGTATCTAATGATCCTCTCTAAGGATTACCTCATCTCTGTGACTAAACCCTGACGGGTGAAACGCATAGGAGGCTGATGATCTCGGGGTGAAGAATAAATCGGTGTGTATTTTTGCATTGTAAATAAAGTAAATAAAGATCTTATCCCCGATGAAATCTCCAAGGAGTGTGGAATTTGTTGAACTCCTGGCTGGTGGTTCTTGGTTGCTAGGTCGCCAGGTGGTCCTAGCAACTAACCAGCAACTGCCTCTGTCGTTATCCAACGTTCTGGCTGCTGGTGCTTTGTTGCTAAGACATCAGACTGCAGCTGGAATGCCTGGCATCCTAACAACCAAGCACCAGCAGCAAGGAAGTTGAATCACAACAGCTGATTCAAAGACACTGCTGATGGTTGGTTGCTAGGACCGACTCGCATCCCGACAACCAATCAGTAATTTGCTGCCTCGCCAGTTCCCACCCTTTCCAGCATTCCGATTTGGGTGCCTCCTGCCCCCTGCCCAAGTAAGCCAGTGCACACATAAGCAGGAATACTACACTATCAAATAAGAATCAGATATAAGAGGGCTAGGTACTGAGTCCCCCCTTACACTTTCTCTGGGGATGCTTATATAAAGGGGGACTCTGGAGACTCTGATGTAAGGGGGAGCTTTGGGGACTCTGATGCTAGGAGGACTTTATTGTAAGGGATGATTCTGGGCACGGAATCCCCAGGGTTCCCCCCCTATGTCAGAGTTCTTCCTTATATCAGTCATCCTTAGGGGGGTTCTGGGAGCTCTGAGGAAAGAGGAGCTGTGATGTAAGGGGGGACTCTAATGTATGGGGGGACTCTGGGTACTCTAATCTATGGAGGGACTATGGGGACTCTGATATAAGGTGAGTTCTGAGGACTCTGTGTGTAGGGGGAGGGGTGGGGTTCTGGGAGCTCTGAGGAAAGAGGAGCTGCGATGTAAGGGGGGACTCTAATGTATGGGGGGACTCTAATCTATGGAGGGACTATGGGGACTCTGATGTAAGGTGAGTTCTGAGGACTCTGTGTGTAGGGGGAGGGGGGGAGAATCC
>NW_017309492.1:55819-57199 GCF_000935625.1 Nanorana parkeri
TCTGGGAGCTCTGAGGAAAGAGGAGCTGTGATGTAAGGGGGGCTCTAATGTATAGGGGGGGACTCTAATGTATGGGGGGACTCTGGGGACTCTAATCTATGGGGGGACTCTAATCTATGGGGGGACTTTTTTTTCAAAGATTTGAGTTGACATTATGTGTTATGGAAATTCACTTGGTTCAACGCACAAATCCATGTCGCATTAAGCTGCGCCAAACGCAAAGAATTTCCCCCGTTGTACTACGCTCCTTTATGCAAGGACTGGAAGTATTTCCCTTCTATAGAGTCATGTAGAGTCCGGAGACAGATGTTGCTTGCTCGTTAATCCCATGCTAAGAGACCTGAACACAGGTATGATTATTGTTTATACCTGCCCAACAGGAAGTGATGTCAGACAGGAAGGGGTGTCTCAAACAGCGAGACAGGAAGTGGGACAGACAGGAAGTGAACAGGAGTCAGCTAACAAATCACATGTAGTAACAATCTCTGACCACCGGAGTGACTTTATCCCGCGTGGCTCAGTGAGCAATGCCACATAACGTTACTAGGATTCTCATGCGCGCTCAGTCACAGGGACAACGTCATTATCTCAAGCATGTTGATCAGGCACCCCAGAGAGAACAAACGCATGTTCCTTTCATATACTGCGTTCAAGACGAATGTATCCACGCAAGCCAATAAATCCATGCATTGCACGGGGGGCCCCAGCCGGCGTCCATACATTCGCCAAGAAGACACTGCTACGCTGCGCATAAGAAATCTCCTCCAATGGATTAATCCCCCAGCGTCTATTTACCGAGACACTGAGAGACTAATGACAAAACATTACAATACACTAAAAACACATCCTAGTAAAATTTCCACAACATATGGTAAAGTGATCTGAAATAACATTGTCAGATACTGAAAAAGGGTCGCAATTTCAGCGCTTGCCGTGGGCACGGGTGTATGTAGATACGCCTCTGTACCCGCGCACTGCAAGGATTAGGGTGTAAAATTACAAAAATATGCCTCGATCCCGCCTAGTTGCCAGACTGATCCCTGCAGCTTGTGTCCCTACCCGTCAGAGTCCTCACATCCAATACACTGTATTGGACACAAAAACTCATGATTCCTTACACCACTGGAGTGGAGGGGGAGGGAGGCTGGAGGCAGCGGACTAGCAACCGAGCAGGGTCTAGGTCGGGGATGCATGTCTTTGTTATTGTGCACCCTAGACCAAAATGAGCACTTAACCCTTCTGCCCGGAGTTCTTCTTTAAAGCTAAATTGGAAGATTATGACGGTGTGAGGGGTCAGACAATGACAATGGATATTTGCTGATCCCGGATTTGCGGCACAGGGACTATGCCCCAGGCCCCAATGGCACCTGGAAGTGGGGG
>NW_017309492.1:57619-64462 GCF_000935625.1 Nanorana parkeri
TGTGGTTGCAATCTAGTGAGCTGTCAGGTTGCCATTGGTTACGTAGTGATTACACATCATGTCTGCCTCTGGGCTGTGTGACCGGCAGCTAGAGAATGAGTGTGCTGACACTACACGGTCGGTCGCCGGCCGGCAGCTTGAGCGCCCGATGTTGCTAGGCAACAATGTCGCGCAGGCGCAGTAGGACTCGGAGCTTCTGTTATCCAGCCCCTCCTGTGCTTACCAGCATCTGGCTGGAGCCTCGATTTCACGTACGTGTTTGGCCCAGCCCCTTGTGTGCAATGGGGCGGGGCCTTTCGGGGATCATGTGATTGGGCTGCTCCAACCAAAATGCCCGGGCCTATTTTGTGTCCCGGTCCGGCCCTGTTGCTAAGCAACAATGTGACACAGGCGCAGTAGGCCCCCAGCCGCTGTGAAGGAGAATGGGCGGCCGGGAACACGAGGTGACACCGCCTCACACACAGAGGACTCATTATTCTCCAGGGACGGTAAGCCCACCAAGGAGCGGCCATTCATATACACAGTATGTGGTTTGTTTGCTGGCTCTTTGGAAGCCGTTTATTCTCTATGTTCATTCTGTATTTGAAGTTGACATGGCGAGAATGTGACGTCAGCATGACAACAAGGGGGCGGGGACGAATGATTTTGATTGGTTTGCACTTATATTTAAACTTGTCATGTATTATATAACACATTGTCTTCCTGATGAGGGGACCCCGAGCGGCCCCCGAAACGTTGCTTTATGACGAGATGTGTGTACATCAATAAAATGGCCACTCGTTGAAGATGTTACTTTGGTGTGCTGGTGATAAACTTTACTATTTGGATGTGAAGTGGCGCCGTCCACTATCACTGCAGAACCCGCTTTAAAAAGGGACATACCAGTAAGGAGTGCGGTGGAAACCTCTCTGGTATTTGCACACACGCTTTTATATCCCCGGGAGAGGACAATGTATTTCCTGTGCTGCACTCCAACCAAGCTACCAGGTTTCTGTGACTACCCATGACACGGCGGCAGACACAGCTGTGGCCCCGCCCATTCTCTCACCCTCCTGTCAGATTACCGGCGTTGTCATTCTCCCCTCGCTGAGTTCCCTCTCTGGGCTCCCCGGGAAGCTTCTACTATGGACGCGTTGCTGTCATTAGACGCGGCATTCATGTTGTTTACTTATTATGTTCATTTGATTTCACATTCTGGCGGGCTCTGACATCATTATGACATCATGAGAGGTACTCAGCAACATGCGCGGTGTATAGGGGTATATACTATATATGAGGGTTTATGGTTCACACTTGTGTCACTATGATCACCTGACGGAGGGACCCGGCGTGGTTCTGAAACGTTGGCCATGCAATGTATGTGACCCGATTCTTCAATGAAGAACACACGCATTTAAGTTTATCCTTTTAGTGTTGCTGATCCTCATTGCTGTTACCCAGGGGTCAGACCATGACGGTGGGAGGGGGGTCAGACAGTGACAGTGGGAGGGGAGGTCAGACAGTGACGGTGGGAGGGGAGTCAGACAGTGACGGTATAAACGTGGACGGACCAATCCGCGGCTGTCTCTATTGTATTCTGGCAGCGGGGGAGGTCGCTGTCAGAATACCTGAATGGTGCTTGCAGCTAATTGGCTGGAAGCAACATTCAGCTGATGATTTCCCAACGGAAATCCGGTTGGAAAGGTGCCGACAGGAGCACCCGGTGTGTGAGTTTGGTCCGGTCCATGAAGAACCAGATGAAATGTGCATAGTGTATGGCTGGCTTAAGGCGATCGGAAACAAAATGTCTTCCTGACCCCCTAAAGCCGGCCATAGACTGTCATATTTTTCTCATGCAGCCTGCAGCCTGCTGAATGAAATAAATATGAAGGATCCCTCTATCCATGCTATCGTATTGTGACAGCGGGGGAGGTCGCTGTCAGAATACCCGAACGGTGCTTGCAGCTGATCTTCTGATAGAGAGATTCCGGGTGGAAGGAGAAAAGAAAATACTTACGTGTCGCCCTCAGGCGATTGTATACTACCTGGATTGTCCTGGAGCTCCTGGACTACACCCTAAACATTTTGCTGCACACCAGAAACAGGAACAGGCCGGTATTGACGTCATAGTTGAAGATCTTCATGGTCCCGTTGCTGCTTTCATACAACTTCAATAGGTCCAGAACTGGAAGAAGTACGCATTCGTTGCCCCGATGGACCCGGATATTCTCACCATCAAGTTTTATAGTGAGGACTTCACTTCTCAGGTGCCTGCGCTTCCCATGGGTCTGCGCTATGACTCCTCTCCTACAGAGCTCCTTTGCCGTGTACTGGATCTTCGTTCCCTTCCGGAGCTTGTCTTCTGCGTATGGAATGTTCAGGATCTCACCATCAGTGTGAGATTGTTGGCCAGTCATGTCATTGACACAGCTCTCGATATAGTTCTTCTGCAGGTCTATGAGGTCCTGCAGATAATTGGAGAGGGCGCTGAGATTAAATGTTACCTCCCTGAGCATTTCTATTTCTTTTTCCCTCTGCTTACGCAGTTTATGTTTCATTTTGATCTCCTTAGAGATCTTGTTGAGGAGACTTTCGTACTTCATCGTTTTTTCCACTAAGCCGGCTCCTTGTAAAATCTCCATGTTTGTTTGGATCTGGTTCTTTTTGTCTTCCAGGGAGAAGTGATTATCTTCCATTAAATAGGAATTTGTCCCCTTACTTGGTGCGTAGATTAAAGTTTTGTCTGGTATCACAGTGCCGTGCTCCTCTTCTTGTGCTGGTGTAGCTGGTGTGGTCAGAATGTCATGGACAGTTTTTCCACGCTGCTCACAAATAACGTCCACGATAAGTTTGCTTGTAATGGTCACAATGTCTTTCATTTTATTATCCCAATCTTCTGGTGGATGGAATTTTCCGCTTAAATGAAGGCACATGATTTCAGTTCTTTGCCCAAAGGTGTCAAGGTCAAGAAGGTCCTGTACTTTAGGGACTGGTGGAATACTTTCCAACACTTGGTAGACAACATCTTCTTGGTCAGGAAATATATCCTTGGCATATTTAGTAAGCAGAGCGTGTGTGAAGATGATGTCTTCTACAGGCATGTTTATGACGGGCTTCTCCATAGCTATGGCATCAGAGAACCCGTTCAATCTCAAATATTCCTCTGGTTCCGGAACGTCTATAACATGCTTATAGAAGCTCCTAAAACTTGGCGTGGTTTTGGTGATGTAGTCTTCCACTTCAGGCGCATAGTCTCCTTCATAATGGAGGGGATTCATGGTCATGTGGATGAGCTCAGACACAGCCTTGAGGTTTTCCTTCTGGACCGAGTCCATTTCTGGTGTGAGGCCAAATGCATGTGGATCCTCTATGGCTGGCTGGAGCCAATTATATAAGAAAGTGCCAACGTTATTCCATATGGCATCTTCATCTGCCGATGGTAAGTTTTCTCGCAGAGATTGTTGCAGCATTTTTGCCGTGTACCTCACCCCGTAAGGTATGAGGTGCGCAGATGAGAGGATGGACTCCACAACTTGGTCTGTCATGACGAAGAGAGAGTTTTCATCAGTGTGGGGTTCATTAAGTCTTTTCATTTCTTTAAATCGTCTGTATATCATGTTGGTTAGTTCCTCATAATTGGGAGTCAACGATGAACTTTGACTCAGTATCCACTTGATCTTTCCTTTGAACGCCTGGACCAGTGAACTGTAGTTTGTGCCCTTCCCATAAAATCTAGTGATGGTTTTCAGGATCGTCAACTCTCCATATAGTGTGCTGATCTTACATTTCTTCTGTATTTCTTCATCTGGTATGTTGTCGTCACATTTCTTCTGTATTTCTCCATCTGGTATGTTGTCGTCACATTTCTTCTCTATTTCTCCACATCGTTTGAAGAGCTCACTATGCTTCTGTATTTCTTCACATCGTTTGAAGAGCTCACTATGCTTCTGTATTTCTCCATCTGGTATGTTGTCGTCACTCTTCTTCTGTATTTCGTCATCTGGTATGTTGTCGTCACTCTTCTTCTGTATTTCTTCATCTGGTATGTTGTCGTCACTCTTCTTCTGTATTTCTTCATCTGGTATGTTGTCGTCACTTTTCTTCTGTATTTCTTCATCTGGTATGTTGTCGTCACTCTTCTTCTGTATTTCTTCATCTGGTATGTTGTCGTCACTCTTCTTCTGTATTTCTTCATCTGGTATGTTGTCGTCACATTTCTTCTGTATTTCTTCATCTGGTATGTTGTCGTCACATTTCTTCTGTATTTCTTCATCTGGTATGTTTTCGTCACATTTCTTCGGTATTCCTTCACATAGTATGAGGAGCTCACATTTCTTCTGTATTCCTTCACATAGTATGCGGAGCTTACTCTTCTTCTGTATTTCTTCACATAGTATGAGGAGCTCACATTTCTTCTGTATTTCTTCACATAGTATGCGGAGCTCACATTTCTTCTGTATTTCTTCACATAGTATGCGGAGCTCACTATTCTTCTCCATTTCTTCACATATTATGAGGAGCTCACTATTATTCTCTATTCCTTCACATAGTATGCGGAGCTCACATATCTTCTCCATTTCTTCACATATTATGCGGAGCTCACTATTCTTCTCTATTTCTTCACATAGTATGAGGAGCTCACATTTCTTCTTAATTTCTTCACAGAGTAAGCTCCGCATACTATTCTTCTCTATTCCTTCACATAGTATGAGGAGCTTACAGTTCTTCTCTATTCCTTCACATAGTATGAGGAGCTTACATTTGTTCTGTATTTCTTCACATAGTATGCGGAGCTTACTCTTCTTCTGTATTTCTTCATCTGGTATGTTGTCGTCACATTTGTTCTGTATTTCTGCACATAGTATGCGGAGCTTACTCTTCTTCTCTATTTCTTCACATAGTATGAGGAGCTCACATTTCTTCTCTATTTCTTCACATAGTATGCGGAGCTCACTCTTCTTCTCTATTTCTTCACATAGTGTGAGGAGCTTACTCTTCTTCTGTATTTCTTCATCTGGTATGTTGTCGTCACTCTTCTTCTGTATTTCTTCATACGGTATGCTGATCTCACACTTCTTCTGTATTTCTGCACGAAGAGCTTCTTTCATGAGATTCATGAGATAATATTCTTCCCGCCGAGAGGAAGCACGACCATACAGAATGGCGAGCACTCTGTCTGTAATTTTCCTTTCATGGTCATGATTGGACAGGCGGCCTATGAGTCTACTGAGGTAGACAGGTTCCGTCTGCAGGTAATAGAAGAGGCTCTCATAGGATGCAATGATCCGTTCCCTTATTTTGGGGGACGATGCCTGCTCCCTCCAGCAGGCTATGTCCCTTAGAATTTCCTCTCTGTTGTCCCCCTTCAGTTTCCTGTACCTGTACACCATATCCCACAGATCGGCGCTGCTTTCTTCTACAGTTTTGGCATATTTTTGGATATCGCTCAGCTCCTGCCTCTGTTGTTGGGTTGTTTTCATTTTTTCGTATACTTCCCTCTTCAGCATGTTCAGCTGAATCTCCTGAATAGTAATGTCCGCAGGGTTCAGGAGATGGCAGAAATTTTGGACTACAGTGAGTGGTGGATTGTCCTCAGTCATAAATCTTGTGAAGTCTCGCCGGGCCTTCCAAGCTCTGAACAACATTTGGAATTTCACAGCGGCCTTTCTTTTTGTCTGATATGTCTTCTGGGCTGTCCACTTCCTGCACCCTGCCTGTAGTTTTATGGCGGCTTTCTCTTTTTTAGGGAACTCTTTCCACTTCTTCAGCGCCGCCATCTTCATCTTTCTGTCCCTGAATTGTCGTATCCGCTCCTCCATCTCGGCGTCTGTACGAAAGACCTGTGTCAGCCACTTGGAGCTTCGCCTGCAAAGTGAATCCAAGTGCAGGACTTCACAGACCGCCGTCCTCCTCTCCCGCATTAGTGTTCTGAACCGAGACATGGTCACAGAAGTCAATGCGGATCAAGAAAAGTAAAAGAAAGTAAAGTAGATAAAAGTAAAGTAGATAAAAGTAAAGTAGATAAAGGTGAAAGTAAAGTCGATAAAGGTGAAAGTAAAGTCGATAAAGTTGAGTAAATTCGGGTATATGTCGCCTCTCTCGCAGAGAAACTAGTAAATCGCTGTTCAGTAATCGAAATCAGTGAACAATTGACATCTGACCAACCCCCAGTCACCTCTATTTATACCCTGGCATCCACCATGCCTACTATGACATCACAATTGCAGCAGCCAATCAGCAGCCAGCAACATGCTCCTGATGACATCACTATTGCATCAGCCAATCAGCAGCAAGCAACATGCTCCGTATGACATCACAGTTGCAGCAGCCAGCTTGCCCAAACTAGGAAGCTGATTGGTTGACAGTTACTGCACTGTTCTCCTTGGGGTTTTTTTCCTGATGAGAAGATTGCGGAGTTATGATACCAGAAATCAGTTCAGGTGTCCCCAATGGAAGTTTTTCCCTCACTTCCTGTCCCTGACATCAGTACAGGTGTCCCCAATGGAAGTTTTTCCCTCACTTCCTGTCCCTGAAATCAATACAGGTGTCCCCGTTGGAAGATCCCCCCACTTCCTGTCCCTAAATAAGTTCCCCAGTGGACACCAGTATTCCTACCAGTAATACACTTCCTGTCTAGGGTGACAACGCTCCTCTGGTGTTCCTACCAGTAACACACTTCCATTCTTAGGGTGACAACGCTCCCCTGGTAATTCTGCCAGTAACGCACTTCCTGTCTTAGGGTGACAACGATCCTTCCTGCCAGTAACGCATTTCCTGTCTTAGGGTGACAACGATCCTTCCTGCCAGTAACGCACTTCCTGGTTTAGGGTGACAACGCTCCCCTGGTAATTCTGCCAGTAACGC
>NW_017309493.1:0-8492 GCF_000935625.1 Nanorana parkeri
CAGGTCACACAAATACAGGAGGCAGAGGAGTGGGTGTCGAAAGGTGGGAACAAAAATGACCGCTTCTATTCAAAATGGGCTACATGGTTGCGCTACATATCGAATCCACCTTGAGTGAATGCATATGTCCTAGGCCGGGATGTCATCCCCCCAGTCTTAGCACCACTAAAGGGCTTCCATACATACGCAATACCCTTTATCACTGGAATACAGTTCAGACTATCTAAGTTCAATGGAGACGAGTAGGTGCTGGAGAAGTTAATTATCATGGCGGTGAGGGAGACATCACCCTCCCTGCTTCAGGTCGTGCTTATATGACGTTGCCGGGTTGGGTACCCGCTCATTGTACTGCAAGGTGAATGTATGTGTCGTTGTATCCCCTTTTTTGTAACCTTTTAATTTCTATGTCAGGGTCAATGTTGGACCCATTTATCCTTTGTTTGAAAACAGGAAAATAAAGATTATACAAAAAAAAAAAAATGGAATCGCAAGAATGGTATGGGCCACTTTAATTATATTCAACTTTTATGTAAGGTTCTTAAAAAGTAGAGGGTGGAAAAGATTTGCACATTTTTAAAGGAGAACTATGAGATGAGTGATTTTCACTCACCTCATAGTTCTAGCCGACCTGTGACAATGAGACTGTCACAGGTCGGCTCAGTAGATCGGGAGGTGAGCGAACACATACCAGGTTCGCTCACCTCTCGATCCTGTCACGGCTCTCTGCCGTGACAGGGGGAGGGCTGGATTCCCCTCTTCCCACTCCGATCTGCCAGCACTGACTGGCGGAACGGACGGGGGAGGGGGCGGGTACAGCTGGCTCTGCCTCTAGATAGGCAGAGCCAGCTGTCACTCACGCAGCTGGGCGGATCCCGTCATCTACGTCAGGATCCGCTCCGGCTGCGGCGTCTCAGTATACCGCGAGCTGTAGCTCGCGGTATACTGAGCCTAGGGTAACGGGAGGACGCTAGTTTGTGTCCTCCCGTTACCCTAAGGAGAACTATGGGGAAAAACACTGACCCCATAGTTCTCCTTTAATTCCTTGAAGAAATAGAGGGGTTTTACAAGAGACAAGGGCAAAATCCCAGCACCTATAGTTTCGTAGTATTACCAGATAGATGAAAACTGTTCTAGACAGAAACCACCTTTAATTCTTAATTGATTATTGATACCAATAAATCATTAGGCGTTCTGTTATTTTGTCAATACCCTGCAAGTTTTATATTTACAGTGGCATTATTAGCAACAATAACAAGAATAATATTTTCAAAATATTTTACCTTCATATAATTTTTCTAAAATATATGTTGTCACAGAAGGTTGCTCCATTAATCCATACATTGCCAATGATATGATATGGTCCATTACTATTTTATTGCTAGAGGTAGAATGTAGCTGCCCCATTTAGTGTTTTTTTTTCTCCTAAAGTCAGCAAGGGGCTGGCCCATTAATCATTCAGTCAACAGAAAAAGAAGCTGAATGACTTATTAATGACTTCATTAGAAGCGTGATGAGCTGACTAACCTATTAACTCCCAGATCGAATTCTAAATGAAATGTTTTCACACTGACCTATTTAAGTTAAAATATCATATTTCCATTCTAATGACTTATTATATACCTTAACTTTCACTTATGTGTCTTCCATAAACTATGGCAATCATAACAAAATTCTGAGAAGCACATCAATTAGAAAAATTGCTGTATTTACTTTATATTTCATTAATTTGCTAACATTTTTTCATGGTACCATTTGTTTTTTTTAAAACATGATTATTTTAACCATCTTACGTCCGGCCATTGTAACTGAATGGCCGGACTATGGCTTCATTCATGCGGGTGGGCATTTATAAATGTCCTCGCTGGGTGGCGCGGCATGACCCAGAAAAATGCTTGTATTTTAAAACAGCCACACCTGATCCCTTTTATGATGTATGGAAGTGTGCGCCCCCCTCCACTGCCACCAATCCCAGGCTCTGCTATGCCCTCTGCAGACCTGGGACCGGAACGGCAGCTCTGTGACCAGAGATCAAAGGGAGACCAGCGCACAATCTCCCACTAATCTCCTTCTGATCTCTGAATGCAGGAGTGAAATGTATTACATTACTTCCGCATTCAGCTGTCATTCTCTGGCTTCTGTAGCCTGAGAGAAGCTGGTGAAGCAGATCTCTGCTTCATGAGCTTCTTTGGGGGTCCCAAGGTGACATTAGGGGTTTTAAAGACCCCCGATGTCTCCATAAAGTGGACCTGTTCCATCCTTTTTGCTATCACATAATGGGCGTCATAGCCTCCTACGTAATAGCGATAAAGTTAAGTGTAACAAAAAAAGTCACATATAAAATAAAAAAAACACAAACATTTTTTAAAGTCCCCGCCCTACATTTGCATGCAAACATGCATCAGGTGTGTCTAAGTGAGAAAATGACAATTGCGCTGCACATGTTACATATCACCATGAACGTCAATATGTGTGAGCAATAATTCTAGGGCCATCAATCACTTTTAACACTAAACTGATGAGAGGTAAAAGCTGTCGGACTTGGATCTTTATGAAATTTCGTTTTAGTTTCGGACTGGGTTTTCTGATTGCCCAGAACACAGTCACGTGTCCAATTTCGTTTTATTTTGAACTAGATTCGGATGATCCAAAATTTGGATCGATTTGCATTCAGCCTCATTGGAATTCGAATGTCCGAATTCACAAAATTTTGTTCGAATTTGCATACGGAACTAAACAAAATGTTTATGTCTACTTGGCAGGTGCCTTTAAACCTGCCTGTAAAGTGTCTTACCTGAACAATGTACTAAAGCTAAAGTGACATTTACAAAGAAGAAAAATACCATTTACATTGCCTCTAAATTGCCTCTAAATTATAGCTATTCAGCTGTTTCTCTCTGCTTGCAAACAAAGCGACTGGGGATTCCCATGAAGGGTGACCCCACAAAAATACAGAGTGAGGTTCCCCAAAGACAATACCAACATTTTGGGTCTGTTGTAAATTTTAAGGGGGTACCCCAAAAAAACTAAAAAAAGCATGGGCTCTCCCCAAAATCCATAACATATCTTTATCCAAGTATGCAGCTTGGATGGCAAGAAAGAAGGAACAGTGAGCATGTGCCCCACTCCCTACTGGACCATACCAGGCCTCATAATCTCAACATGATGAGGGTGCCTTGCTAGGGAAGCCCCCCAACAAGGCTCCTAGTTCCCATGTTGGTGAGGACACTTATCACTTAAGAATATGTGAGGGTCTGCGAGGGGTGACTTATCACAATCTGGAAACTTCTTTTAAAATAAGGGGGCCCCAGATACACAGCCCTCCTTTAAATAAGTAAGGGATACATAATGCCCCAGTTATGCATTCAGCTGGCTGATGAATAAAACAAACCAACAAGGAATCCCAGATGACATCAATGACCAAATATGGCCAATCTATACAGCAACATTATTTGCTAGGACGCTGACCACCAATGATACAAAGTTGGCCTGGATATTTTTGATTACAGACATCACCCAGGGATGCCCACTAGCTTGTTTACAATTGGAAACAAGCTGGCAGGCAGTGGGGTAATGGTTGCTAGAATGCTTGCTGTTCATGTTTTGGCAGTGGGTACTATGTAATGCAATGTACTATGTAATTGTTCACAAAAGTGGATAGACATTGAAGAATTCCTGAACGCTTTGTTAACAAAAGTCATTTAGCTTGTAATTTAAATTGTATTTGTTCTTTCTAAAAAAAAAATCTTTTGTTTTAGTACAATGTACAGTTGCACCATTTCATATGCACCTTTAAGGCACCTACCAAGCATGTGATTTGAAGGAATTTCATATTTTTAATGAAGCCCTTCAAGCCTTTCTAAAGCTGATGCTTCCCATCAAACAGTATTTTTTGTTAAAAAAAGTGTGCTTTGGTTCTTCGCCCCGGGCAGTTCCCAGCTCCCCATGCTCTTTGTCTGACAATACCTTTGCTATTAGATGTGAAAATGGTGCAAAATTATTTTCAAGATTTGAAAATAAGAGGTTCCCTGAGAACCTCTGTGAGGTTCTCAGGGAAGTTTGCAATTGACAATTTTTTGGATGAGTTCACCAAACTTACTGGTAATTAATACATTGGATACACAGTATTTCTACAATCACTTGTAAGCCTTATTGGCTAAACCACATCCCTCATTTAGCTTTGGAGGACAACAATTTATTTTTAATTTTTCAGTTTAAACTTTAAGAATTATAGGACACGCAACATATAGTATACAGTATAGCATTCATACAATTTTTTTAAAGCCTCATTGGCTAAACCACATCCCACAAACCACAACAACATTTGGCGGAAAAAAAACCCTCAATTTAAAATATTAATTTTTCGGACTAAAATAGAAGTAATATAGTGCACAGTATGTATTTCTAAAAAATGTTGTAGGCCTCCTTGGCTAAACTACATCCCTCATTTACAGGGCTATTCATAAAAGAGTGAAGAGTTTAGAGAAGGCAGGAGTGGAAAGTGGAAAGTGAAATTGGAGAATTTTTCCAGATCAGCTATTTTGGCCTAGATTGTTCACTTCTGGCTTCTCCAAACTCTTCACCTTTTTGTGAATAACCCTGTTAGTGTTGGAGGTTAAAATAGAAATAATATAGTACACAATACAAACATAATATTTCTACAATATTTTGTAAAATTAATTGGCTAAACCCCATCCCTCAGTTAGCTTGGTAGGAAAAAAAAAACTTAGAGTTTATATTTTTTCAGATTAAAATAGATGTAATATGGTACACACTGCCCACACAGATTTTCTAAAGTTTCTTGTAAGCCTCGCTAGCTGAACCACATCCCTCATTTAACAGTGGAAGAATATAAAACTTATACAAGTGTACATTTTCACATTACAATAAATGGAATATGGTACACTGTATATGACAAATGTTAATACATTTCCTATAGGTCTCATTTGCTAAAACATACCTTGTATAGCTTTTCAGGCCAAAAAAATAAAAATAAAACAAAATACAAAAAAACATACATTTTTCGCTGTTAAAAAGAATATTGTACAGACTGCAAAGCTAGTATTTAGACAATCTTTTGTAAGCTGCATTTTAAAAATTACATGCCACGTGTAGTTTTAGATCCCAAAAATCCACATTTAATAGAAATATTTTTAACATTATAAAGGAAGAAATGTTTAAGCGACTCCATAGACAGTATTCAAGCAATTTTGAAAGGCTGCACTTTTAGAAGGAGGGAAAAGTCAACTTTTTTATAATAAATACCTTTAGAGTGCTTATATCACAGAAAAACACAGCTTGCTCTATCAACAGTAATTTAAAAAATGAGGGCCAAATTATGAATGGAAGAGACATTGGGCACCTTTTAATAAAAAAAACTACATTAGAGTGTATTAACTGACCCAAAAATGTCAGCAACATATTTGATTGACTCCATGCAATGTATGTGAACACTTTTGCTAGGTTGCAGTTTAATGGGGAAAGAACAGGCAGGTTTTAATGAAGAAATCACAGAGTACACTATTTCAGAGACAATAGCCGCAAATATTCTTGATTGTTTGAGTAGTGGAGTAGGAATAAAACTAGGAGACACAGATCATTATTTTCCCCTATACTACTATAGTTTGCAGTTAAATTCCAGCTACATGAACATTAGGTGTAGCACCTTGACAGTGCTTGTTACCGAAAATCCACCACAAACTTTGAGGATCAACACAGAATTGACCTTGTAGAAAACAATTACTAAATTTGCAGCTAAATCCCAGCTGCAGAAAAATAATGCGTGACACCTTTGCCGTACAGTAATGATGCTCTCTTTCATGGCCCAAATCCTGGGTTCCTTTTGTGGGCACTTCAGCATGAATAGGCTCATTCACCACAAATTTCCAGCAGCAATAGTGTTCTTAACAATACTTCTCCTAGTTATGGGCTGAACAAACCCGAGTTCAGTTCGAATTCGAACTTTAGAACATGGAAAAAGTTTGAAATCGAACTCAAACTCAATAAAAGTCTATGGGGCCAGAACACTGAAAATCAATTGTCCTCTTTTTGAAGGCTTATATGCAAGGTATTGGCCATAAAAAGGGTATGGGGATTCAGGTACTGCCCTGGGGGACATGTATCAATGAAAAAAAAAACTTTTAAAAACACCCCTTAACCACTTCAAGACCAGGTGTTTAGACCCCCTTCCTGGCCAGGCCATTTTTCAGTATTCAGCGCTGCGATACTTTGACTGACGTTTATTCCGTCATGCAACGCTGTACTGAAATTAATTTTATACCATTTTTTGGGGACAGATAGAGCTTTCTTTTGGTGGTATTTAATCACCACTACGGGTTTTATTTTTTTACTATAATTAGGAAAAATTACTGAAAATTTTGAAAAAAAAAGTTTTTTGTTACATTATGTTAGGAAACACTTATTATTACCCAGTTTTTTGGTAAAATATAAAAGTCGGGGTCACAACGGTTAAATAGACACCAAACATGTCAAGCTTTAAAATTGTGCGCACCTGCGACATCGCAGAAAACTACCATACCCAAAATTGGCCATAGGCGACGCTTTAAAAGCTTTTACTGCTCATCAGTTTAGTGTTATCAGTGATTGATGGCCCTAGACTTATTGCTCTCACTCTGACGTTCGCGGCGATATGTAACATGTGCGGCGTAATGGGCGCAATCGTCTTTTTTGCACGTATGCGCCCCCGACGCATGTTTGCATGCGTGTATGTATGGGTGTGGACTTTTACATTTGTTTTATTTATTTTTTTATTCTTTTTTATGTGTAACTTAAATTTTCACTAAACTTTATTGCTATCACATACGGGGGCTAATAAAACCCCCCTATGTGATAGCAAAATATGTGACAGGTCCTCTTTATGGAGGACATCAGAGGCCTCCAAGACCCCTAATGACACCTAGGACCCCCCAAAAGAAGCTAATGAAGCACAGATCTGCTCCATCAGCTTCTTTGCAGCTTCTGAAGCTGGAGAGTGACACAAGAATCGGAAGTGATGTATTATACAACACTTCCGCATTCTTAGATCGCTTGTATGTTAACAGGCACCGCTGTCTGTTTTTAAATTGCGGTCATTTCCCGCGCGCGAGGGGGCGTGGCTGAGCGGACGTCTAAAGACGCCCGCTCAGATCTAGAGAGCTCCGGCCGGCCGTTTTTTTACTACGGCCGGCCCGGAGGTGGTTAAACTGCCTGTAAATTGGCACATCTGTACAATGTGTAGAACCCGCTGCAGCAAAAATGACATTTATAAAGAAAAAAAATGACATAAAAAGTGTGCAGTTCCCCCTCCCAAACAATACCAGAGCCTTTAGGTCTGGTAGAAATGTTAGGAGGGACCCTATTTTTGAAACAATTCCCCCCAAAAGTCATACCAGACCCTTTAGGTCTGGTAGAAATTTTAGGAGGGACCCCAAGTTACAATATAAAAAAAAATGTGCGTGCGGTTCTTCCATCAAAGACATACCCTTAAGGTCTGGTAGGAATTTTGAGGAGGGACCCCACCCCCAAAAAAGTGGGGAAAAAAAGAAATGGGGCCCCCCTAAAATTCCTAACCAGACCCTTGATCCGAGCACAAGCCTGGGGGGCTGGAAAGGGGGGACGAGCGAACGCCCCCCCCCCTGCCATACCAGGCCGCATGTCCTCGGCACTTGTATGGTGCTTTTCCACAGTGGCCCCTTCAAAAAGCACCTTGTCCCTGTGCCGATGGGAACAAGGGCCTCTTCCCCACAGGGCCTGGGCCGTTGGTTATGGGGTTGTGGGGGTATGGGCAGGGGGGCTTATTCACATCAGGGTACCCCTTTAATAAAGGGGCACCCAGATGCGTCTCCCCCTTGTGAATGCGGCCCCCCTTAAACCATTCACTAAAGAGTTACATTAAAGTTTTAAAAAAGAGGTCAATCCTATAATTGACAAGTCAAGTCTTTTATTTTAACCCCCCCCAAAGAAAATTGACCCACCAACATAATCCAGCATCAATCACGACATCCAGCGTTATCCACGGCGACGACTACTCGATTAAACAAAAAAATAAATAGAAATAATAATATAAAAAACTGCGCCCGCCGACCCATCTGCTCGCGACGAACTCCCGCTGCAGAATGGCATTCTGACAGATTTCGGCAAAATCGAAACAATTGGGCGGAGCTAGCTGTGACAGCTAGCTTTGCCCAACTGTTTACAGTTGGATGGCATCTGACAGGTGAGCCATGATTGGGCAAAGTCAGCATTACTTTGCCCAATCATGGCTCTTACAGAGTACTGTGCCCTGATTGGGAAAATTCTTGCAACTGACTGGTAGCTATTAACTCCACCACCTCCTCCAAGTGCTCTGACTTTATGTATGCCTGGCACGGCCAGAAAGAAAACGCAGACATGCCATGCCTCTAAAAAGGCACAGCCTGACCATGGCTTTGACTTAACATGTTATTCTTTTTGGTTAAGAAATATATCTAAGCTCAACACCTGACCCCTCTGCCACC
>NW_017309493.1:8547-44942 GCF_000935625.1 Nanorana parkeri
TCTGTTTGTCACCCTACCCCATGTTGTGATGTTTGATGTTTGTCCTTTGTGGTGCCGCAGCACCTGAAATCCAACTGTTGCCCACATGCAACACCTGCTACCGCCCAGCTCATGCACCCTCTGTATGCCTCATAGGCATGAATGTGTCGCCAGATGTGGTGGTCATAGTACTCAGCACCTCATTCATTACACCCCCTAGTCAGAGCGTGACTGAGGAACCCCTACTTACACTCAGACTGCTGAATGTGTCATGCACCACAACTAGATATTGTGCTAATATGTAACATGCAATATGTAAACGAAATGACTCCACATTACTTGAATACTATCTACACCTACTGCACCAAGCGGAAATCAGATGCAGAAGCTGTACCAACTGTTATCAAGAGTTTGTCTCTAAATATACCTTTGTTCTTATACCCTTTGGGATACCTCTTCATGATGTTGCCACCTAGGCACCCTGTATTGTACTGTTTTGTACCGTTTATTGAAATAATATCAATAAAAATGTATACGATAAAAAAAAAAAGAAATGTATCTAAGCTCAAGCTCCCTACTTCTCCATGCTGTTTCTTTTTTTTTATTGCACGCATCATGCTTCAATAACTGTATGATTCTCCACAGATTAGAATATACTAGCCAAATAGAATTGCAATTAATTCCAAAACTGATTCACTAATCAGTGATATTTTATACAGGATAGTCCCAGCTCCTTTTGCATACTAGTAGTTAGTCACAAAAAGTCTGTAGGGATTTTCTAGACAACCAGGGTGAGTGTATGGCAAGATGCAGCAGTATGCCAGGACCAGCACTTTGCAGTGGAATATTTGTGGATGGTGGGCACAAACGTAAATGGATTTAACACCACTAAATTTACCTTCACAGACTGATGTTAAGGAAATTATTCTTCAGTATAAATATGTACAGTATAAATATGCACTGTAAAGTATATAATATGTTGTATAATTATGCACTGTACAATATGTACAGTATGAACTATAAAGTGTACAAAGAATTATGGAATATAAAGATCCTAATAATATTATAGTAGGGAGTTTATGATGAGTCATTTATGGTTGCCTGAGGTATTGCATAGTGACTGATATCCAGTTATTTGATAGTTGTTTTGAACTATTATTTCATATCGAAAGATACATTTAAGGACATAATTCATCATAATTGATGTGAAGAAATCAAAATTATTAAACAAATCCATTAACATTTGAGCTATAATTGTGTTGCTGTTATCATGCTTGATGTAGATGTTTTAGAAGGCTTTTGACAAATGCCCATTTAAAAGGGCTTTGAAACATACCACTGCTCTCTCTCTTCAAAAAGAATGAAAAACTTGACAGTTTCTTCTTGAGCACTGCATGACAGCCCAGTATGACTAAGTTGTGTATTATAAAAGGATCAATGGCTCTCCAGATTCTGTATCACAAGAAACAGATGAGAAAATGAATGGCTATTTAAATATAGATTAATTTTGAAACAGAAAGAACAAAAATACATTAAGTTAACTACACAGCACTGGAAGAAAAAGTATTAATTTATTGTCCAGAGAGATCTTGCTTGTAACGTATTGTTACAGCAAGCTCTTAGAATCCTTTGTATTACATTTTGGGGTGCTTCTACAGGGACACAAAAAAAAACATTTTTTTAGAGAGCCAAAGAGACTAGCTATAGTTAATATTATTTATTTGCATATTAACCAATGACATACACTATCAGAATTCACATTGGGACATTGATTGCTTCAAAATGTCAACAGGAACCTATACTCAGCCTTACAGGTATCTTTCTTACGACACAGATGAACAGTTGCATTGTTCCAGTGAGGGTGAGTGCCAGCAGTGGCAACTCTTCTACATTTTGGTAGACTCTGCTTTAGAACACAGGGATTATAATCATGTGTACACAATTTTCTTTCTTTTTTTACTTTCAATACTATTTTTTCATAGCTTCTTGTTCCAATAAAGAGTGTGTTCCAGATTACACATTTAAAAAAAAAAAAAAGTTTCCAATCCAAAAACATATAGCTGAAAAGTGGCAGCTGTGGACCAATCATCTAGAGAGCCTATTCACCCAAAACTGATATTTCCTGCTAGAAAATTAAATCGCCTGACAATTCCATACATCTCTAATGGACTAAAGTATCTTCTATTTGATCTCTTCTTGATTAAACAAATCTGATAGAATCTGATAATAATTATACCAATAGTGAGAGTGCTAAAACAAGCAAAGGTCTTATTTATTTATGCAAAAAGAAAAATCATTAATAAGTACATAAACAAATTTGTAGTAATATTACAGAATAAGTACTATAAAAGAGCAAAGGTAATACATTAACCATAAAGTACATCCTCTAAGTCATGTATCTTGGCTGTGGCTCATCAAAGAAAGAGAAAGGTTGGCTACTGCTCAATATTTTTAAAATACAGAAGACCTGACAACACACTCAGTCATGTCCATGTCCTTGACTCCGGTTATCATACATTCTGCCCTTTGATTCCATTGGGTTTAGCAGTAAGTAGGGTTGGGCCCAATGTTCGAGGCAAACGTGAGTTAGACTCGAACATCGCTAGTTCGTGTGTTCACTGAACATACGAACTATAAGGGCGTTCGGCTGGCTATTCGCCAGATGAGCACCCCATAATGTGCCTTCTGAAGCCATAATTGGCTAAAGCCTTGCACCTGACCAAAAGTCAGGTGCAAGACTTTGCCCAATCAGGGCACAGAGAACTGTGAGAGTATCAGTTCATATCCCACAGCACCCTGCTGCACTGGACTCCACTCTGACTCCTGGGTGGAGTTCTCCTGTCTCCCAGGTAGAGCCCCAAACATCAGCCAGCAGGCTTTTCATGAGGGTTTTGCACAGGTCCACAATCATTTCGTGCTGGTCACTATTAACACTCGGACCCAGGAATGGAGAGTTCATCCCTCCCAATGCTCTTTGAAATTTCCCAGTTCCAGGAACCCAAGCCAAATCCGGAAAACCTGGAAAGAACTGCAAAGCCAGCTCTTTCCCAGTAAAAGTTTGTGCTTTCTGGAACAGCTTAGCCCCTCTGGCTGAGAGTCCTGGGTGACTACTTTACCAAATTACACAGTGGCATTGCCACGCACTGCCACAGTAGGTATGCACAGTATGGCCTCTTGTGTCACAATTTCTGCACACCAGAGGCAGTTCAGGATGCCTTATAATCACCAAAACCTATTATGTGCATGGGAAGACCCTACTGTCAATTTGTCCCTCAACCCTCATAGGTCATTGCTCATGGTACGTGTTAGAGTTCTTGTAAATATGTTTTAGTATTATGATACAATCAGCTCTGAAGAAGGGGGTTTCACCCCCCCCCCCACCAAACGTGTTGGCTCTTTACTACCCTATATACCTATGTGGATACTCTGCTAAGGTCTGCTTTATTGGTGAACTGTATATCTGTTTATCTTTATACCACGTGAGTAGATGGATGTATTTGTGTTAATTTCTTCTTTATTAAATATATTGCACTAGGAGGAGGTGCTCTCTTTGTGGTTTCCTACATGCATTGCTGTCAAAGTTCCCATTCTGTCTGTTCGATAGCAGCCTCTCCTAGTTTTTATGAACTGTAGAAGATTCTTTGGGATCCCTGGTGGTTGACGCAAGCACTGGGGTTGAACGCTGAAAGTGATACTGTATGTCTAAGCAAAACTTTACTGAGTAGGGACACTCATTTATTAGGATATTGCCACTCATATAGGGATTATATAATCAGTTTGATATTACCCATAGTTGAAAATTTTGCCTGCCCATGCATCCATGCCAAAGCCTATAATACATTCTTACCCTGTGTCACCATGTTGTTGACAAACATCTTAAAGGGGTTAATAAAATGTTCAGTCACAATGACTTAGGCATTTTGTAACACTTGTTGGATATTATTAATGATGCCATTTATTTTTCTCTGCTTTACAAATCCCTGCTTACTGTACAAAGTCATAGCAGAGAGATTGTTCCTTACAATACTGAGGTCACATTCATTAATAACACCCATCCTAGTTCCTATCCCCCCAGCGTAATGTTTAATACATCTCTCCTCTTTTAGGCATTTTTAAGAAATAAGCATGCGAACAAAGCACCATACACTTTACTGCATTTCTGGGAGTAAGTCATTTGCACAATGACTTTATATGATTCCGTGTATACTCAGCACATACTAGGACTTTATCAACCACTAAGAGATGTTAAAGTGCCACAGGGTCAAGGCATATTGCACATTGGTAGAAAGTGTTTGAGAAGCACTTAGATTTAGTTGAAAGGTTGCCCTTTTTAGTGAGGAGCCACTGACACACCTCTTGTTTCATCTGAATTGGATACGTTTGAATCTTCCACTAACCAATAAGCTGATGCATTCATACAGATAGTTGCATCCACAAATGATTAGAGTAGATTCCTTTACGATGTCATGTTTATATGCAAGTCTTCTTTGTTGACCCCACTGGTGGGTCTCCGGTAACCTAGGACCCTCTGTTATAAGCATAACCTTTATTTTCTTATTATCAATCTTCCCCTGCTTTTCCAGGCCTACTAACTTCACTATTGATTATGCAACAGATGTGGATGAAAAGCTCTCCTCAAGGTTTTCCCTTTCCCCATCATCCCCTGAGTATTCATTAGTATAAATCTGTCAGATGGTATTGCACATATAGATTGCCAACAAGATAGCTATGATGTTTTCATTCATTTAACAGAGCCCTCAGCTTGCAGATCTCTTGCTACACTATGACTCCAGGAAAGAAGAGCAAGAACTGAATCAAATTCTTATTAGCAGCATCACTACACTGATCTGCATGCACATACTTCTCTGCTTCCCTCTTTCTCATATATTTGCCACTCTTTCTGCTCAGATGATGCTTTATTTTTACCATCATATTGCTAATGACTGTGAAAGGTTCTGTCCTGTTTGCACCCCATGAAGATTTAGAAAAAGTTTTTTTTTAACCATAACCTTGTCTCCAAGCTTTAAACTGATGGGAGCTTATTCAGACTGCTCTTTCTCTCTAAACACCATTTTATTTGCAGCAAAGTGCAAATTCCTCTGTATCTGTCCCTGCAACTGGATCAAAAAGGTTTCTCTTTATGCACTCTCCCTCATAGGAGTACTGAGTATTGGATTTTCTGGATGAGTGCGATTCATCATTTCCCCTGTGATTAACTAATATGGGGTTAATGATGTACGTTTTGCTACAGATACCAATATGGCTGTCAGGATTGAATGTAGGTGCATCAGCCAGTTTTATCCTGATTGGAATAACATGTTTTGAGGTCTGTCTTTTGTAGTTCTGATAATCCCCTCGACGATGACCAAAAATTGCATAGGTTATGGTATGTGGAATGTTCTGCACCACCTCTAGCAGCTCACAGATGCTTTTCATGAATTGACAACACCTTGATGCACAAATCTTTTTTCAAGCAGAGCTCACACCCACCTTGAAAAGACAAGCGACAAAAGATATCTGTAACTTCCAGGCACACTTGGCGAACATACAGATTTTCATCTGCAGGCTATATCAGGGTCCTTCAGCTAAAGCTACCCTGGTCAAAACAGGTTTCTGTCCTTTTGACCTGGTGTTCATTTCTGCACAGATTGGATACTCCTGCACCACCTGTGAAATGGTGTTATTAATCATCTCCCATCAGTATTTTGCTCAACCACTTCAAGACCAGGTGTTTAGACCCCCTTCCTGGCCAGGCCATTTTTCAGTATTCAGCGCTGCGGTACTTTGACTGACATTTATTCCGTCATGCAACGCTGTACTAAAATTAATTTTATACCATTTTTTGGGGACAGATAGAGCTTTCTATGGTGGTATTTAAACACCACTGGGGTTTTTATTTTTTACTATAATTAGGGAAAATTACAGAACATTTTGAAAAAAAATTGTTTTTTTTTACATTATGTTAGGAAACATTTACTATTACCCAGTTTTTTGGTAAAATATAAAAGATCGGGTCACGTCGGGTAAATAGACACCAAAAATGTCAAGCTTTAAAATTGCGCGCACCCGCGAAATCGCAGAAAACTACCATATCCAAAATTGGCCATAGGCGACACTTTAAAAGCTTTTCCCGCTCATCAGTTTAGTGTTATTAGTGATTGATGGCCCTAGAATTATTGCTCTCACTGCGACGTTCGCAGCGATATGTAACATGTGCGGCGTAATGGGCGCAATCGTCTTTTTTGCACGTATGCGCCCCCGACGCATGTTTGCATGCGTGTCTGTATAGGTGGGGAATTTTAAAAATTTTTTGTTTTTTTTATTATTTTGTATGTGTAACTTAAAAATTTGTTTGGGGGGGACTTAAATTTTGTTTTCCTTTTTTTTTCCACTAAACTTTATTGCTATCACATACGGGCTAATAAAAACCCCCTATGTGATAGCAAAATATGTGACAGGTCCTCTTTATGGAGACATCAGGGGTCTCCAAGACCCCCAATGTCACCTAGGACCCCCCAAAAGAAGCTGATGAAGCACAGATCTGCTCCATCAGCTTCTTTGCAGCTTCTGAAGCTGGAGAGTGACACAAGAATGCAGAAGTGATGTAATATACAACACTTCCGCATTCTTGCAGAGGAGAGGGGACCGGAGGGAGCTTGTGTAACGATCTCCCTCTGATCCCCTGTGACACAGGCGGCATGCTGATCCCGGGCTCGCACCGGGCATCCCGTTACCCTAAGGAGAACTATGGGGAAAAACACTGACCCCATAGTTCTCCTTTACACAAATAATTTTAGGGTAACCTGAACACTGATGTGGCCTGTCAACCTATAATTTTCCCTGGATAAGTCCCTTTGATGCTGGAAATGCACAACATATCAAAGCTCTTTGGCAGTCTTTCTTAGCAAGAGATATTCTTGCAACATGTAGATGCTTTTAGCACAAGCAAGAGCTTAGGTAATACTGAATCTTCCATCTGCTCCTAAAAATCATGTTCTTCCATGGCCTCTTTTCCCACAGAATCATAGGGTGTCCACTTACCTGGTTCATCTGCCTTGTTGTTTCCTACAGTAACTACAAAAAAATTGATTTGATTCGCTATAGAGAATAGCGCTTCAAAAAGGTGGTTACAGACCCAAAATATACAAAAGTGAAAAAATAATTTATTTGGGGGGCGTGGCCTGGACATGGCGGCGTGAGGCAGCACTTCCTTGGAGCTCTGTGCCGTTAGTCCGGGACGGCTGAACAGCGGACGATTTTAGCTTATTTTAACCCCATGTCGAGGGAGAGACAGTCACAGGGCACAGCTAGAGGACACAGGTAGACGGATCTCTTGGAGATCTTCGCGCGCACGAGACGGGACAGCACACAGCAGCCGGATTCCAGCATGGCGAACACGCGCGCGGCTGCCTCAAGTTCGGCTTCTTCGAAGAAGGCTCTGAAGTCGCTCCAACTGCCGGTGAGCACCCCGACTAAACTCCCCAGCCCTCTGCCCTCGCCCATATGTACCCCCCTCCGGCCAGATGTCCGCTGGTGTAGGCCTCGGACGGGATAACCCGGAGGATTGGCGGGCCTGCATGTCACAGCTGCCCACGAAACGGGACCTAGACAGCATGGCCACGAAAATAGTGGACGCCTTACGTCTGGAGCTGCATGAGGTCCGGCAGCATCTGTCCACGCTAGAAGTGCGGGTGGACGCTGTAGAAACAACCACGGCCTCCGTGCAGGATCGGGTGGAAGCCCTTGAAGCAGGTCAGGCCGCACATCAAAGTCATATTACCGCCATTTACCTGCAAGTGGATGATAGCGAGAACCGGAACCGCCGGAACAACTTGAGGCTTAAAGGAATCCCGGAGGCAACATCAGGCCCTGACTTGCGTACCACGGTCACAGCAGTTCTCAACCATTACTTGGATAAACCACCCACTGCAGAGCTGGAATTGGACAGGGTGCATAGGGCCCAGGGCACGCGGAACTTACCCTCTGGAATGACGCGCGACGTTCTCTGCAGGGTCCATTTCTACACCCTGAAAGAGGAGATACTGTGACAGGCCTGGAACAAAGGCCCCTTAGATTTCGATGGGGCTAGGATCCAGATTATGCCAGATCTTTCACGCCACACCCTGCGGATGAGGCGCACACTGAGACCGGTCCTGGATGTCGTACGCACTGTAGGAGCCACCTACAGATGGGCTCACCCATTTCACTTGATTGTCTCCAGAGAGAATAGAAGCTTTCATCTCCACGACCCACAGCAGCTTCCGGACCTGTTTACTTTTTTGGACACAGAGGCGGTAAGCGTTCCAAACTGGCTTGACTTCTCCGTGGATCGCCCGTCCCTGGTCCCAGATACCATGCACATTTTATGAATTCTCCAATAAGCCGGGCAGGTTTCTGGCCAGGGCCCTTGGTGGAGCTAGAATGGGGACCTACATTCCGAACATTACCTCCCGTGCGGGTAACCGGTTGACCCTGTCCAAAGACATTGCGGGGGCATTCGAAGACTTTTATACTAGATTGTATAACTTGCGCCTGAGCACATCCGTTTCTGCCCTGACTGACCGCAGATCCCGCATTGCCTCTTACTTACGCCAATCGGGTATGCCATCCCTCGACCCCCAGGTGTCGGAGCTCCTCGAGTCTCCTTTGACGGAGGAAGAATGGGACTTGGCCATAAAACAGTCAAAACCCAAGAAGGCACCGGGGCCAGATGGGTTCACGTTGTGGTATTATCAAACGTTTAAGCCCATCCTGGCCTCACATTACTTGAAAGCCTTCAATGCGCTGGCCATCGACGGTACCCTGCCCATTGACGCGCTTAGGGCTCACATCACAGTGATCCCGAAGCCGGACAAGGATCCTTCTTAGTGTGGTAGCTACCGCCCCATAGCGCTTCTTAATGCGGATCTCAAACTGTTCGCCAAAATGCTGGCGAACAGACTCCTCCCGCACATTGGCCACTTGATCCATTTTGATCAGGTGGGCTTTGTCCCATCTAGGGAAGCACGTGACAATACCACCAGGGTCATGATGAATGTCATTCACTCAGAGCGCAGGGGCTCCCACCCTCTCATGGTGTTGTCAATTGATGCAGAAAAGGCCTTTGACAGGGTGGATTGGCATTTTATAGAATCCATGCTGCACCATGTGGGGGTGGGATCCCATATGATTTCGTGGATCATGGCCCTCTACATGTCCCCGACTGCAGCGATTAGGGTTAACGAGACTCGTTCAGGATACTTTTCTATCACTAATGGCACCAGGCAGGGATGTCCACTGTCCCCACTTATCTTTATTCTCACCCTAGAACCGTTTCTATGCACCATCAGGGCAGACGAGGACGTGAGGGGCTTAGTGACTGCTGCGGATTCCCATAAGGTGGCAGCTTATGCAGACGACCTCATATTTTTTGTGACACACCCCATGCCCTTCCTGTACAGCCTCCTTCGGGCCTTTGACATATATGGCGATCTTTCAAACTTTTTGATTAATCCGGTGAAGTCTGAGGCTCTAAACATCTCCCTCCCTACTCGGGTACTGGAGCAGGTGAGAGCCTCATTTCAGTTTCGGTGGGCCCCAACGTCTCTTAAGTATCTTGGGGTGCGGATCACAGCGGACCCTGACAGAGTGTACCAGGAAAACTTCATCCCATTATTAGGGACGGTAAAACAGGATCTGGCCAGGTGGCAAGAACTGACTCTCACTTGGTTCGGTAGATGTGCTGCTCTTAAAATTACTACTCTCCCGAGGATCCTGTATCTACTCCAGACATTGCCGATACGCCTACCCCCCATTTTTTTCACCCATAAAATAATTTATTTGATAAATATGGAGGGTGTATGGACACAACCACCCACACACTAACAAAGACAATTAAAAACAAAAATTCAGTCTCTACAAGATTAAGACTATGTAGGTGGGTGGGATGGCTAGCATGGATGGATAATTAAACAGGGATCACCTGACATAAACCAGCGGTAAAGATAAACATGCACACCGTGTAGGTATCGATCTGGGAGATAATCCCTGTAAGGGTGAGTGTGTAACCAGACTCTGTCTGGGCTGAAGGTTTGAGCATATACAGAGGATGGATTCCAACAGAGCCGTGAGCTCAGGGTTTTCAGAAAGTATATAGATGAAAGTAGTCACTCGCACTCCATGATATTAAAGTCAATGCTGTTGATTGACTGAGATAACACACATCTCCTTAGCGACGTTTCGAGACCATGCGGTCCCATCATCAGGCAAACAGAGAGTGGGTCAAGCAACAAAATCAAACAATAAATACAGGTGAAACAAAATCAAACCACCAATCACAATGCAGTTAATACCTCCTCCTCTGACGTCCTAACGACGTGATTCATACCATGCTACCCAGGTGCAATTAGCTATATGCTGAACACATGATACAGTTGCATACTGGTAAAATACCTTGTCCGTAGTGGTGATCTTGCATTGCCCGAGATCTACCTGCTTTTTTCCGATCCGTGTCATCCATGGATCCGAGTTGCATCCTGCTGGCTGCTCATGTCTAGGGGACCGGCTCTCACAGTGTACGCGCAGTGTGTTGTCTGCGCATATATATATTACCAAAGGTCATTGTGCCGTCCGTCAGTCAATGAGTGTCAGGAACCCGGATCCGGTGACCGATCGGTTGCTAGGTAATCGGGCAACGCTTGTCACTTGCGGAAAATAAAAGTTTAAACATTTTTTATTATTAAACAATGCAGCGAAATATATGACATACAACTTCAAGCTGATGCAACAAAACAAAACAAAATTTTTTTAAAAAAACAAAAACAAAAAAAACTGCACCTCCTTTGTCGGCCGGTTTAATGATTATAATTTTATCGTCTTTTAAACCGTCCTGGTACATTGTATCGAGCAACCAGAACGTTCACTGCATCTTATATACTCAGTGTTCCACTTAGCTAAAGATAGAAAAGCAAAATAAATAAGGCAGGATGCTACATGGATATCTTCCATGTTTGTGTGGCATATTTCTCTTTGGGGTCAGCCTGGATTAGATGATCCCGCAGAGTTTTGTCCCGTTTATATACTGCTAACGGGGTTGTCCTTACGCTCTGTGTGAGGTTTTTATCAGCCATCAGAATATTGGTATTCCTGATGGTTGATTGTTTAATCTTTCAACAATAGGCAACATCTTAAATCGTTAAAAGATGATAAAAGTATAATCATTAAACCGGCCAATAAAGGAGGTGCAGTTTTTTTTTTTATTATTTTTTTTTTTTGTTGCATCAGATTGAAGTTATATGTCATATATTTCGCTGCATTGTTTAATAATAAAAACATGTTTAAACTTGTATTTTCCGCAAGTGACAAGCGTTGCCCGATTACCTAGCAACCGATCGGTCACCGGATCCGGGTTCCTGACACTCATTGACTGACGGACGGCACAATGACCTTTGGTAATATATATGCGCAGACAACACACTGCGCGTACACTGTGAGAGCCGGTCCCCTAGACATGAGCAGCCAGCAGGATGCAACTCAGATCCATGGATGACACGGATCGGAAAAAAGCAGGTAGATCTCGGGCAATGCAAGATCACTCGAAACGTCGCTAAGGAGATGTGTGTTATCTCAGTCAATAAACAGCATTGACTTTAATATCATGGAGTGCGAGTGACTACTTTCATCTATCTACACGAAGCCCCTGTGTGAGAGGGTCGAAACTAGTGCATGGTTACTGGGCTGGATGGCTCATGGGCTCTGTACTCATGATTTCAAGTAACCTGACTAACAGCGGACCATTACTGCCAGAAGATCGATCTTAATCTTGTAGAGACTGAATTTTTGTTTTGTTTTTAATTGTCTTTGTTAGTGTGTGGGTGGCTGTGTCCATACACCCTCCATATTTATCACTTTTGTATACTTTGGGTCTGTCCCGATTTATTTAGTAACCGCCTTTTTGAAGTGCTAATCTCCTATAGCGAATCAAATCCATTTTTTGTAGTTACATTATCGGTTACAAATCTGGTTTGACAGACCAACAACAGGTGCAATATACACTCGGATCTCCCAGAATCAAATCTCCTTTTTGTGCCTACAGTAACCTCCTCACTAGCTTTCTGGTGAGCTTTCATTTCAATGGTAGCCACTTTATGAGGCTCAACATTTGCTCTTTTCCCATACATCTCTGAGCACTGAGCTATTTAACTGGGTTTTCCCAGAGATGTCACTGAACCATCTTGCATGCCACAGAGACATGTACTTGGACAGTGACCTGGTGTCACTGCCAAAGAATATGGTTATTGGGCCTGAATTGAAATGCACAATGGCCTCTCCCACTGCTTCCAGTTCAGCTCATTGGGCACTAGAGGCTTAGGGGACTTCTTATTTCAGGATCTGCCCATTGGTCTAGGCATACCCTGTGTGGAAACTTCCCCCACTCCAGTATTTAGATCCATTCTCCCAGATCTTAAAACATTTTTAAACCAAAAAGCAAAGATGCAATATATTGCAGCTTACCAATCTTTAAATCTTGTGGCTGTAAAGGTTTTCTATTGTTAGGCTTTTTTCTAAAATAAATGAATGAATAGGCAATGAGAAAAAACAAATGAAAAAAAAGAACTGCTGTAACTGCTTACAAATATTACCAGGAGTTCAACTTTAATTTGTTAGTCAAGTCCATCTAAATTTGTTACTACATGTAACACTACCCTCTCCACAGGTTGGCAATGCTGCTGTCCACGGGTAGCTCTGTTGCTCCTCCATGGAGTGGAGCCACTCCAAGACAGGAAGTGTGTTACTGGCTGGATCATAAGGTAAAAATAAAGGGAAAAAAAACTAAAAAAGAACACTAATCCAGCCACCACATTTAAGCATTGATAAGTTGCAATATATTACATTTTGTTTTAGGGTTTAGAAATGCTTTATGGTTTCCGTTACCTGCTGTTAGCGTAAACACTTCTTATGATTTGGTCCAATGCGCTTCCCCAAAATCATGCTGTTTCTCTTTATACTCAGATGTGAGAGAATTTGCATGGCATTGTGGGTCACTGTGAGGTTTTTGGACATCAAGTCTACCAGCTATCTGTCTACACTTTGGGAGTAAACTACACTGAGGTTATATTAGATATGCATGGTAATGGGAGAATGGGGTGTTTGCAAGTTGATTTTACTGAATATACTATGGGGTCTATTCACTAAGCTGCCGAAGGATCTAGCCGTAGCTTCGGACGATCCTTCAGCTAGCTATGAGAGGCTCTTTTCTTATATGATTTTGGAGACAAACCGTTTGCTGGCTGCGGACCGTTGAGAGATACGGTGAGGACGCCACGACTTCGGGAGAATTTGTTCCTTTCAAAGCGCTTCAGGCTGCTTATCACAGCCACTACATTGTGGTGAGTACACACCCCAAGGGGACACGTACGGCATTAGCCTGCATCCCCAACAATTGTCACGGAACATTTTGAATTTATAAACTTTCCACACCTGGAACACCTTATTGCTATTCACAGTGTTTGAAAAAAGAAGTACACAATACACGTTTATTTCTCTATTTTATTTAATTTATTCTGATATGTAAAAAGGTAAATTAGTTGCACAATTGTGGATATAGTTCCACATTTATATTAAGTTGATTGACTCACGGATTAACACGATTCACAGTGCATTGTTTAATTAATTGTGTATTGTTCACAGTGTATTATTTAAATTATCACATTCACTTTAATTGTTCACTATCTGTGTTGGCGCTGCATAATTGAAAGCCTAACCCAAAATAATTACCTCTGTGCTGTTTTATTGCTTAGCCCCTATAATTTCCTGATATCTTGACTCTTGTTTTGCTCAGAAGTCCTCTACCTATGAAGCTATGACACGCAGAAAGCAGACTGAATTCTTCATGAATGAGACCTTTTGGGGCTTTAACTTACTTAATTACTCTCAAGAGCTCATTCGGCAGGGCTTTCTAGTTGATGAATATCATCCACATACTAAATGGTACAGCCTGGCTCAGAAAGTGGCTTCAGAATGTCATCCATACAAATATGTAAGTAAGTTAAACGGTATTTGAATCTTTGTGGCAAGCTGAAAATGCATACTGTTTTTCCTAGAATGTAAATAGCCATTCGATATGTCAAACGATGACTGAACCATCCCAGAGGACTTAAGTATTGTCATTATATTTGACATTTGTAAAAGAAATAGTACACTTGTTAAAAATATGGAAATCTAAAGTGAGTCTTTAGCCCCCTTCTTTTTTACTGGTTAGAGAGTTGCATTTATTTTGACTCAACGTTCTTTAATTACATTTTGCACCATTACTTTTTCAGCTGTACACTTTATTCATGATATAGAATCAGAATGGAATTTTGTTTTGTTTTTGGGATGCGAAATCTGGTCCCTCAACTTTAACAATCATGTTCTAAATTTTGCTGCACTGAGCCATGGAAGTTATCCACAGTTTGTGAAGTTACCATCAGATTTTAGCCAGTAATTAGTCATTCATTTTTAACAATGCCTACATTCTTAACTACCTTGGAGATTCTTTTGTTAGACCTATTGTCATGATTGGTCTCCTAAATTTTGTCCCCTTATATATTTATACATTTTTGGTATGAACTGTCATTTCTCAGTGAAATTTTTGTATAACAGTCCACAAATGTGTACTCTTTGGCACAGTACAAAAAACTACTGTCATAAGAAGACACAGGACAATTGTATGTAGCTCTGTAAAGGGACAAATACTCACTGCAAAACAAGCCTGGTTCATTGCCTCTTTTAAATTTGGAATGTTATAGGTCTGCTGTGCCTCTAGTATCTGTGGGGAACCCCAGGGGTACACATGCGTCTTCAACACAGTCCGATATAAATAAGCAGTTTTTATTTAATCCAGCAGTAACAGAACAAAAAGCTTTCTTCAGCAAAACGGTAAAGTAAAAGGCTTTCCTCAGCAAACATCAAACATAAAGAAAAAGTCTTTCAACAAGGTTGCAATGCGTAGTGCGTTTAGGTGATCTCACCAAGATAGAGTCCACTTGCTTCTGAGCAGCCACACACACAGAGCTTTCTGTCTGACTCTCAGCTCCTCCCTTACCAGTGTTACCTTTTAACAGGAAGGGCTGTAGGGGAAGTACCTGCCCTCCCAAGTTAACCCCTTCTTTGCTCTCTGCCCTGCTGACTCTCCACATATCTCTTCATTCAATTGTGTGCTATAATTACTTCATTCTATCTGCTGAATTTCTCCAATTTGAGTTAATCTCACAGATAGTCCTCTGTTTTTATCCATTGTAGGTTGCAGTTTTTCACACAGCTGTAATTTCAGCCATGCACAAAGAGGAGCACGGGAACCCATTATGCTCAAATTATACTGTCACTATAGCTTCAAATCTGTTAGAGAGGCTTAGCATAGGGTCAAATTTCCTTAAATTCTGGCACAGTTACGTGCAATCTTGTATAAAAAGTGCTGTGGATCTGTGGATTTATCTGCAAATTTCCCAGTCTTTTCCCAATCTCTTCTGAAGAGGAACTTTGGTTACTGTCACCCTGTTTCTTTGTTCCTTTGTTTTACAGGTATAGACAGCCTTATTATCATAACAATAGTTGTACACTTTACCTGTTGTCTGTGCTTTTATAGACAAAATGCTATGCTCTTTTTTGGCCAGCTAAGTTTTGGAAACCTATAACAGTCTCATCCTCAGCTTTCCTCTGTCCTAAAGAGGCTAAACATTGTTCTCTCAGTTTACATCCCACTTAACATTCATTGAACCTATCTCTCAACTCAGAATTCTGCTTTATAGGCTGCTCAACCTATGTCTGTGAAGGTTCTCATTCAGCCAGGTCATGGTATATCTGTAAAAAATAAGTCAGGGCAACTGGACTTGCTTTATTTTTCTTGATGACGTTTCCCGGGTCATCCAACCAGCTTTCTCAATTCAGAATGACTTGTACAAAAAATTTCTGGGAATAAATATGGTGAATGTTGCTCCAATCCACATAATCTGTTAGTCGCAACCAGGTTCTGATTGCATTTGCATAATTGAAGCTAGGAGGTGTTAATAACTTGCCCAGAGAGAGGTGTTAAAACAGCATTGTATATGGCAGACAATTCCTCTCTGGAGCTGGGAAAAGGGCCCGTAACGGCTAAACAACGAGGAGGACCCAATATTACCAGAGGCTCATTTGGGGGTCATCACTACATTTACAGTGGATTATGGCCTTTTTCTTATCATTCTGAAAATCACATTGCTTTAGCAAATTATCCCAAACCCCTGACGAAGTTGCGCTAGACGTACCCGTAGGTAGGGCGGAACATCTGACATCATCACTTCAGTGTTGAGACGGACGGATGGGAGTTGTATTGCATTCGCTGTACTCAAGTA
Organism: Nanorana parkeri; assembly: GCF_000935625.1. Lineage (NCBI taxonomy): Eukaryota > Metazoa > Chordata > Amphibia > Anura > Dicroglossidae > Nanorana > Nanorana parkeri. The sequence goes on from NW_017309493.1 coordinate 24,876, forward strand.
CATTAAGGGAATCCCCTGTGGAAATCTTATATGCTGGCTATTTCTTGCCATTGTGTGAGCACCTGTTTTTAGCTAATACATTTTTATTTTTGGATGGTACGCACTATGTGTCTTCTGCTTTGTTTATTTTTGATCTGATGAGCGTATCTATGACCTGAAAGGATCTATTTTACTCTGGTACTACGGACCTCCCCCTCTTAAGAAGGGAAAACGCGCTTGAGACCTACTCTATGGGTCCACAGACCCAGGTGAGCACTCCTTTGTAATTTGTGCATTCACTTGGTGGAGGTGAAGGATTATCAAACAGTCTGTTGTCCTGCACACTATAAAGTCTGCTTTGGAGGACTGCTCATGTTGTTTGTACACATTGCATCGCATTGTTTGATTTTTTATCTGCACCACATCGTTTTATTCGTTTGGGACTTTATTTCACTTTCTGTTAACTTTATTTCACTGTGTACGTTAAGTGGTTTGAGCTCAGCCTATAATAATTGTTGTATTTTTCACTGTTTATATTTGAATGTTTTTTTCAGCTCAGCACATTATTGCATGTATATATTGTATTATATCAGATATAATTTTAGTGCTTAGTTGCTCTTTTTCACTTTTTTTGTATTATCACTGATGCAGATCTTTTTTGTTTATTTAAATTATTAATTTGATGAGTCAAAGCATAAACGACACAAGTTGAAATCAGCAGAGGCATGCTTCTTAAAGTGATTTTCCACTTTTTCAGGCAAATTTGAGAAACCCCCATTATATGTTTGTGATGTGTTCCTATTCACACCTTCTGTTATACCTTCTGTTGAGCAGGCCTTTCCAGAGGCTGCAGGCTTTCTTCTACAATTTCAAAGTGACAGTAAACTCTGGCTGTCCCCATAGAAAGAAAAGGGACACTCTGAACTTCTTCTCATTATCATACAATACTTCTAGATCTTAAACACTTCACAGCTACCGACAATACAAGTGACACAACACAGAAATGACACACTCACATGGAAACACACACAAAGTCAAAATGAAACTCTACATAGTCCACCAAGGAGTCACACCACACTGTAAACTAGTGTACTGATGTCTCTTAAATACTACTGACTGCATCCCTGACACACTAATTCTTATTAGGACCACAAATTCTGTTGTAGCAGAAAGCTACTTCCCTCTTTTGTGAAAAATATATATTTTCCACTTTCTCCTGAAAAATGACTGAGTTCTCCTATAGATCTCCGGGGTACAATAGTTCACAAAAGGTGATCAGCCTCTCACTGCCACCAAAAAAACTGAACAGCTAAACAGCCCTAAGACATATAACATATCCAATACATGGAAACAATTGTAACACATACACCAGCCAATGATAAGTAAGCTTTATACTCACCAGATATATATTTCAGCTCACTGAAGTACTTCACAGAACCTTAAGTATCACTCAGACAAGGACATAGATAGGCAGAGCCAGCTGTCAGTCACGCAGCTGGGCAGATCCCGGCACAATTGTCAGAATCCGATTCAGCTGAGGCGTCTCAGTATACCGCTAGCAGCAGCTCACGGTATACTGCGGCGTCTCAGTATATCGCGAGCTACAGCTCGCGGTATACTGAGTCTAGGGTGACGGGAGGACGCTAGTTTGTGTCCTCCCGTTACCCTAAGGAGAACTATGGGGAAAAGACTTAACCCCATAGTTCTCCTTTAAGCTAGCCTGCGAAAGCTCTAATAATAATAACAATAATAATATTAAAAATAACAATAATAATAATAATGATAAGTGATAAAACCATCAAATGTCTTATTAATTTATAAAGAAATAAAGGGTTCTTTGTTAACGAACATCTCTCTAGTATACTATTGGACACAAATCGGAGATTCCATACCATATGGGACCCATGTTCCTCCATTTTCCTATCCACCCTTGATCCGATAACGCGATCCCTCATTCGCTAACCACCCATCGCGCCGCGGCCCCCGGGTGGTGGTCACAATGTCTCAGCGACAACCAGCATTGATGCCCGATACAATTCTGCATCACTCACTGGCATCTCCCAGCAGATGACTCTGAAATGCTGCAGACAGATTCCACGACTCAGGTTACTATTAGGTTACAGTCTGCCCTTTGATTCCTGTAAGTTGGGATTGACATCTTGCGACTGCGAGGCACCTTGAGGTGATATGGGTTCTTTTCACAGGAATTATAATGCCCAACTCTGGGGCAGATATAACCTACATAAAGCACCGCATGGTGCTATGCGCGAAACCTTATGCAGTATATGGAATCTTTCATGTATGACCCCATACCATAAACATTTTCCTCCACTGGTCTTAAGGTGCATTCAGTAGTGAAAACAGATGGCCCATTGACAACCAAAATTGCCTTACTGCCATATCAGATTTGTCCAGAAATGTTGACTCACTGTTTTGTAATTCTGTTTAGATACAGTCTGAAAATGTTGCATTTTTCACGAGGGATTGTATTGAGTCGATATCAGCACTTAAATTCCTGGGTCTGCATATCTCCTGCGGCCATGCTGTGGGGGTCACACTTCCATATAATTTTTTTTATTTAATGTGTCTTTATGTAGAATGCAACAAGAGGAGCTGGAGCTTGCAAAAGTGCAAAGTAACATCCAAAATTCCCAGGTAGACATGTAAAGGGTCAGGAATTATGAGAGCGAGAGTTTGAGTATCTAAAACAAATAAAAAGCTAGGTGCTTTATACTCATTCATTTTCTTTTTCCAGCCTTATTATTTGCGCAACAGGATCTTTGAACATGGCAATGCAAAAAGCTAATTACTTTACCACACTGTCTCCCAAGTGTTCAGCTTGAATTCTTAGCATTGTCTTTGCTGGTAAACATATCTTCTAATGGCAGTTCCATCCAAAATTCATGTTACAAATTGCCAAAATCAATATAAATATCATAGAGCAGATGAAAGCTATTGTTTTCCATTCAATATTTATAAATGTTTTTAGTCATTGCCTATTTTTTTGGAATCAATATATACTTAATGGAACAAGACAAGGTATTGTAAAAGGTTTGCTAACAGAGCTAGAGTACAAGTCATGTTTGTCTTGAAAGGAATAAATATGATCTTCACACCAAAGTAAATAAAAGCCTAATTAACCCGCCTTGTGTTGCAGTTATTTCTAATGCTATACAGAAAAACAAATAGCCTGCTACAAAAAGTGCCCTGCAGTGCTGCTCTGCTCTCATTGTGCCAACTGACATCAGTAAAATGCTCTTTATAGAGCTGTACAAGTCATAATTCACATAATAATTACAAGGCAAGAGTGATCAAAGTTGGATTTAAATTGCAACTGGTAATAAATTTGTTCGGCAAAGGCCCCATTTTGAAACAAAAAACTTTAGTAAACAAACTTATTAGAGATTTTAATTGTAAATAATTAATGTAAAACCTTTTATTCAGTTTTTCTAAAATGCAGCATAATTCACTAATTGAGGACTATGGACTTTGACCCTTTTGTTACACTTACTGTACACATTTGAATAATAATAGTAATAATAATATTAAGCATTTTAACTATGTTGTTAAAAACACAGCTCTAAGGTATAAGAATCATGGTATGCAAAACTAAACCATGTCAAAAAAAAGCTAATGGAATGTTTTAAAAAAGAGATCATACACCTTTCAATTCTGTAAAAATACAGGCTCTAAAACTACAATGCAGGCACTCAATTATGTTTAAACATACATTTATGTGTAAGTCTCAGTGCCATAAAAAGACTATTGCAACGCTTCCTTGTTGTGTCAACTGAGAGCCCGTCCCCTCCCACTTCTCACATGTTTCTATTAGGCCATCACTATAATAGGAAGCTGTCTAACAGATATGTGGATGGAGGATAGTTGATGGATAACAGTGGCATAACCAGAGTTATGGGTGCCGGGGCAGAAAAACATCCCCCCCCATTATATAAACATCCACTAGAACTGTACCCCACACCCCCCACACATACAAATGTTTTTATTTTTTCACATTTTTAAAAATATTTTATTTTTATTTCTTTTTTTATAAACTTTTTAATTTTCTTAAATTAATGTTTATTTATTAATTCATTTTTTATTAAATATTTTTATTTTTTACTTTACTTTTAGGGGCTTTGGGGAAATATTAGAGATCTAAACAGACCCCTGATATTTTCCTTTTAAAAGAGAAAAAAAGATTGAGGACACAAAGTCCTCCGAGACACAGAGTCCTCTATCTCTTTTTCTGTATCTCCAGTTATCAATGAACAGGAATCCTTTATGAGTATCCCTGTTCATTGATAACATAGTATGTTTACCATAACTACAATTATGAATGAACAGGAGGAGATGTAGATCACTCCCATTCATTCATAATTCAGGATATAGTAACCATGTCCTCAATTATCTACAAACACTCAGCGATCACTGATCGCTGAATGTGTGTACCTTGCTCTCCTCTCTGACACGCTGTCACAGGAGGCTGAGCCAGCAGAGCAGGGAGGAGAGCTCAACCTCCTGTGACAGCATGGACTGTCTCCGCCCCCACACCACTCTGCCAGACTGTGATAGGCGGCTGAGCGGTGTGGGAGGAGAGACACCGGCCGCTCACAGCGTTCTCCTCCCACAGCGTTCGGCCGCCTGTCACTTTCTCTCCTCCCCGCTGGGACACAGAGCAGCGCCCAGCGGGGAGGAAATAAATCACGGCTGCGCTCACAAAACGTCAGGAAATGGCACTTTCGGCATTTAGCATAAAGTGCCATTTTCGGCCGACGCCCACTCTTCAGCTTTACACCCGGGGCCAGCGCATCGACTGCCCCCCGGTTGTTACACCACTGGTGGGTAATGGTGAACAAATGTGGGGCGTTACACAACAGATTTAACGATTTTAACAAAATAGCTTGGAATAGGGAAGGCAAAATGATGGTTGTTTTTAATGGTTGTTAAGGGTGCACTGTATTTTAACTGGCCCTTGAAAGTTAGGGAACTCTTTTTCCTGTGCAAAATGGTGCCCCATTAGTTCGGAACATGAGGATAGATATTAAGGAACACTGGGCCATAACGCCTTATGAAAAATGAAGCCTTTGATAAAGATTTTCTCTGGGCAACAGCTGCCATTAACCCTAAACCTCCCTCTACACATAAATATGTGTATACATTTACTTTGTCCCTGAATGCAGTTATCCATTATTCTTGGCCCCTGTGATGCCATCACAGAGGCTAAAAAAAATCTTGCAGCCTCAAGAGCTGGGGAGGGGATCCACTGAGGCACTGTATGCCATTTTGGTGGGCATGTGTGTAAGTGGATCACACAACTACCCTGTCTTTGCTGGGACACATACACACGCTGCCAGCATAGTTGTAAAAAACAACAGTTCTGTTAATGCTAATATCCTAGCAACAATGTAATGATGTTTGTACATGACTAAGTCCAAGAGTTCTATGAGCCAAGAGTTCTATAACAACCCTAGGAGGTGTGTTCATGACAACCTGGGCTTACAAAAATGGATTGAATAATGCTGGGTGTCATTCAACTAGGAAGAGAATTGCTGAAGAATGGAAGATTTAGCAAGGGACAGTGCTTCACAAAGGAGAGGATGCATGGCCAATTTTTTTTTTTTTATTAAAAGGGTGGGCAGGTGCCCTATGATTAAGGAAAGACAATAATTTGAGATATATTTAAAGCAATATATCCATGCATTAACCACAAAGGCAGCCTGAAAATGGGACTGCAACATAAGAGGACGATATGCTTTACCAGGTTAATAAAGGTATCACATTCCCCTTGTGCACAAATGTCTGCATGCACAAGTGAACCTGCAGTACATATCTGCCTATAATCATCATAGTGATGTCTCCATGTACTTTCCATTCAGTAAGGGTCCATTTACACTAGCTAGTTGCGTTGTGGCAGCTGCAACAGTGTGCATTGTTTCGCACACTGCTGGAGCTGTTCCTGCTTAAATTTTTTCCTTTTTTTAACTGTATGTGGAGTGTACAATGTGTACCCTCTATTCAGCTACCTGCAAAGCAGCGACCTGCAGTGGCATCCAGTGTGCTGTTATAAAATGCAGCATGTTTGCATTTATTCGCAGTGCACTGCCCATCACACCCACTTTCTGGTGTGAATGGGACTCATAGAAAACAATTGTTTTCTATGTGTCCTTGCAGTGACCTGCATTGATTCAGTGTGGTACAATCCAGTCACCATGGCATGTGTGAACAGCCCTAAATCAAGTCCACAGTCTCTGCACATATTACATAACAGTAATCTCCAGTTCTTCTCACCTACAAAAAAGTCAGAATAATCTTTCTATGCTAGATGAACAGCTTCAATAACTAGCAATGTCTAATATTACTTGGTTTGAAAAAGAAATAGCTTTGAACCCTATCTGACAAGAAAAATGAATATTCATATTAAAATATTATGTTTTTATTTATTTTAGATCAAACCATTGCCCCTGCCCTTTTCTGTCTCTTTTTCGCATTACTATTGCCAATTTTGCAATTCTGCTCCTGGTTTTTGAAAGATAACATGATTGTACTTTAAAAAGTTATAAACAACAGCTAGTGATACCTTCTTATTTTCTCTTCTGTAATTTACTTTTACAATATCTGATCCTAAATGTACAAAAAAAGCTTCACCATACAGTAATGAAAAAGTTTGTTCTCATGAAAACTGTGAGTGTTCTTGCTCATTGATTCATTTGACAGATGTTGAACACATAGATTATTTGCAAAATGCAAACTTTCCAATTAAAACTGCATTTACTATAACATTTGTCCTAACTTAAATGTGTTTATAAAAAGAGCTATCATTCAGCATGGAAGACAACAGATGGTTTATACTGCAATATACTGTATATTCCTCTGTGGAAACGGTCATTAACAGAACTGCATCTAAATACTTGGGAGGGTCATTTAAAACTTGCATCAAAATAAATTTGCCTCAGTGGAGTTTATTTTATACTCATAGTGGGAATTTCAAAATTCAGCTTTTCCGTGCCATTCCTTTACAAACTTTTTCTTTTTTTGTATCTTCATTTACTCTTTTGCTTGCTAGGGGTAAGTGAATTGATTTACAATCCATGAGAATATTGCAGATTTGGCAGATGATATCTTTTATAGATATATCTCAATTTTTTATTCACATGAATACATGTTTACAAATTTGACTGTGACAATAATCTTGCTATTTCTGTGGACTTTCACATGCTTAGGTAAAACAAAACAAAAAATTCAAGTCGCAGACAAGATAAAATTTGCCTTTTTTTGCAAATATATCTATTCATCGTCATCATTATTGGTCTGGACCAGTGTTTCTTTTACAAAATATTTACATTGTTTTTTGTTTTGTAAAACAAAATAGCACAAGGAACAATGAAAATTGTGTTCACAAAATGAGTTGTAAAGATAAGGCACAATATACACTGAGTGGCCAGATTATTATGACCACACCATCAGTACTTCGTTGGGCCACGAGATGACTCCACAAGATGACTTCATTTGGCCGCCTCGTGACTCCACGAGATGTTGAAAGGTGATGCGAGGAATCTGACACTGCACTGTTGCCCTTCTGTTGTCTTGTACCAGTCTTGCCACTCTCCGTTCTGCCCTAACATTGACTAGTTGCTGACGGCCACAATTCGCACGTTCAGACCCAGATTTTTTTGGCTGACAGTCCAGTCTTTAAACACTTTAACAACAGCTGCTCTTGAACATTTAACAAATTCTGCTGTTATGCTGATACTCGCTCCATGGCCCGAGCGCCAACAATCATCCCACGTTCAAAGGCTGTTAAATCGCGTTGTTTACCCATATCTTCAGAAAAAAATCACTTCTACTGTCGTGGTAAACAACCTGCTTCCCTATTTATAATGGTCTGGCACTCTAGCAACTTCAGTGCCAAATTATAGCTAATTATAGCTAATTTGCCTACAAACGTCAGGTGGTCATAATAAACTGGCCACTCAGTGTATGTTATAACAAGGTAAACAAAGCATAGCCGACAGTAAATGATTCAGACATAACAATAACTTCCTGGAGGTAAAGCAGTAGATGGACAACAATAATTCTAATAAAGTCAGCAAACAACATAACGATATGAGCCATACACCCCTTATTTGGAAAAAAAGGAATATAACTGTCTAAAAGCAAAAAAGTCATATGATGACAGAAAACTGCAATAACGTTGGAAAAGAGAAAAAAGAAGAGAAGGAAAGAAAAGGAGAACAAAGGTAAAAGGAGTGAACGGGGAGTGAGAGGAAACAGAGAAAGGGAAAGGGGGGGTCGAGTATGGTCCACTTGGGATGCCACCGAGCTACAGGAAACAAGTCTTTGTTTACCTAACTTAAAGTTAAGAGTAGGCTGTTTTCAAGATCTTGCTACAGTCTGGCATGTAGCCAAAAATACAAAGGTGGAGAGCTTAGCTTTGTTTTTTTACCAAAGTTAGTGTTTTTGTTTTTCTAATGTAGTTCTAAGGAGATTGTATACTATAATATATCTGGTGTTAAGTACCAGTGCATCAAAACCTTATATGCATTTTCAAATGCTTTGATATTGGTGGAGCTTTTAGTGACCTCCAAACAGATTGAGTGCCAATCAACTATATCAAGTGTGCCTCCCAGGGCCACTTCCCATTTTGACATATAGGGCTGTTAAGCTTCTTTGTATAGATAATGTTCCTAGGTAGAGAAGAGATTAACTCAGTGCCTCTTATGTTATTGAGGCATGTATCTTCAAAAATAGTCAATAGTAAAGGGGATGTAGTGCAAACACAAATGAGAGAATTAACTACCTTACGTCCATGGCCGTTTGTGCCCCTCCCCCCTCTCGTGTCCGCACACGAGAGGGAAAACCGTCAGCATGTAAACAGCCAGCGATGGCTGTTTACATACAAGCGGTATCCAATTGCCAAGAAAGGTCCTGAAAAAGAGAGAAGTGGTTTGAAGTTCAAGTGAGTGTGTAATTAGATTGTACTTGAGAAAGTAGTAGGGAGTCAGGGGATATGTTTAAAGCTTAAAGCTGCCCATACACTCAAATATTTTCTTCGTTCAACTTGCGGGCTGAACAAAGAGAATATAATAGATCCATCAATGCTTATGAGGTTGGAATCCCAGAGTGGAAGTCCAAAGCATTAAACAATGAAAAGCTGCTAATGCAACATCACCTGTGTTAGGAATGAACAACACAGGTACCCCATCTGTAGTGTATACATTCTGATTGAAGAAATAAAAGGCATGTTCTTAAGGTTTCTTCTTTTGGTGAAGTTACTTGGGCAAGGTGTGTAAATATCTTGTGGGAGTTTCCTTGAGTTTCCTTGAAGACAATGATGGCAGGATTCATGGGTGGCCTTTAGCAATAATTCCTTAGATTGGAAATAATGGAGTTTAATCATGATGTCCCTTGGTGGGTCATTTATCGTTTTTTTGGGATAATACTCAATGAATCCTGCCAAGCTCTTGGCATTCAACAGGACATTTTGTGCAAGCTCCTGAAAAAGTGCTATAATAGAGCCAGGGTGTCAGGAAACAGAGCCCCTGCTATTTTAAGTCCCCCACCCCCACGTTTATGCACATATAAACAGAAATACGCGGCAGATGTGCCAGCACGCGAAAACAACAATTGTGCTACACTTTTAAAGCGTTGCCTGTTGTCAATTTTGAGTATTGTAGTTTTTTGAGGTTTCGGGGGCGCACGCATTTTTAAGGCTTGACATGTTTGGTGTCTTTTTACCTGACGTGACACTGTCTTTTATATTTTACCAAAAAATTGGGTAATGATAAATGTTTTATAATGTAATATAGGGGAAACAATTAATTTTTTTAATTTTCTGTAATTTTTCCTTACTATAGTAAAAAATAAAAAACCCAGTGGTGATTAAATACCACCAAAAGAAAGATCTATCTGTCCCCAAAAAATGGTATAAAATTAATTTCGGTACAGCATTGTATGATGGAATAAATGTCAGTCAAAGTACTGCAGTGCAGAATACTGAAAAATGGCCTGGACAGGAAGGGGATTTAACACCACAGACTTCAAATGGTTATAATAAAGCAGCAAATACCCTCTAAATGGAGATCCCAGGGTAGAAAACTTTCCATATACACAAAATGTTTAAAAATGTTTAGTATTTATTATTCAACATAATTAATATATAAACCAAAAATAACAGACAAACAAAGCTATATGCCCCTTACAGCAAGCAACAATGTATGATCCTGATATCTGCATTATTTGCTGGGGGTAGTCTGTGTTTTGGACTTTTTGCTGTGCTGCTGTTCGGGAATATTCTGGTGCTTGTTGCTACTGTTGTTGGGGGAATAATTAAGAATTTTTTGGTTTCAAGTAGGGACTGCAAGACTTAATCATGAGTGTCTGACAACTTCCATGACAAAAGTCTCAGCCATCATCAATGCCAGGCCTTTACTCTCCATTTGAAATGACTCAGTGGATCCTTTTGAGCTTACTCCAGCAACTCTCCTATATCAGAAATCCAGAGTATTCTGTTCTTCCTTTTGGAGACTTCAAAAATAAGGACTTGTATTTACACTAGTGGAGACAGGTGCAAATCCTGGTGGAAACACCTTCTGGAAAAGGTGGAGGAAGCAGAAGATCTCCAATTTACAACCTTGTATCAAGTTTAAGGAGAGCAAGCTTACCTGAAGGGTTGGTGACATTATTCTTGTAAAAGAGTGCCAGTCACAAATAAATGAATAGGTTACGGGTGTTGTCACCAAGACATTTCCAATCTAGGATGGGAAAGTTCACAAAGGTCAAAGGCTGAAGAGAAACCAAGCTGTTCCTGTGACCGATTTTAGAATTGAGCTTTCTTCTATCATCTGAAAACTCAAATAGTGGTATCAAACCTTATACGTACCCAGCATCTGACACTCCCTTTAGCAGTCTCTGTATATTTCTACATTCTATGTTTTCTTACTGTATGTTTTATTTCTATTTTGTTCCAGGTTCCATCCCACCCCACTTTTTTCAATAAAGCCTCAACATTTATTTAGTCTGGCTTTTTAGGGGGTTATGATGTCTGCATATCATTCAGCAAACATACTACAAGGTAGTATGTGTAGTGAGAACAGGATAGGGAGTTAAATATCTGGCTGAAGAATTACTGCAGGATGGAAGGGGTATGGACTTTTGGAGAGGTGGGCTGACTTTTTTGTTGGCTACAGATACTATGTTAGGAATTTGGGGTGCGTCTTAAAGGAAGTAAGCGCTTTTCAGCTGATGTTGGAAAAACTAGAAATTGGGCATAGCTTGTGAAAAAAACTGGGATGTAATGGTACATGGGGTTAGCAGTAACAGTAATGAGGTAACAAGTAACTATGTAACCATACACCGTTATCATAAAATAATATCTTTAATGATAGTGGTCCTGTGTCTGTTTAGCAGTTTGAATAAAGAAGGAAATTATTAAAACCTCTGTCAATTTTTTTCTGTCTATAAGCCTTGGGGAGATTTCCCTTCAATTACCTGTTTAAGAAACACAAACACAACAGGAAGTAAGATGAGATCTCTCCAAATTGAGTTCATATCCACTTTTGACAGTTATCATTAAGACAGGTTTTAACATTAGCATAGTTCTCATCGCCTCCTGTTTCTTTTTTTTTCTTTTTTATAAATTCTGTTTATTTGGCAAGTTTTCAAATATAACACACAGAGGTAGACATGTACGGGATCAACTTCCCGTCATACAAAGAGTGGGCGCAGCCACTACAGTTAGAACGTAGGACTAACACGTAAGAGTATAAACAAAGGCATACACCGGTGGTAATGAAAAAACAATGAAAAAATTATGGAAAAAAAATAAATAGAAAAGATGAGTCTGGAGTAACCATCAGGTCAATGTACTCACGCCAGGAGATCATGGAACTCCTGTGTAGAGGCATACTCATCCCACCAAAACCATGTTGTGCGAAAGCGAGTCCCTGTCTCCTTTATCGAGCTTGTCAGGTCCTCCATGTGTCTAATATCCCGTATTTTGCTAATCCAGAGTTGTATCGTGGGGGGGGAAGCCTGCTTCCACATGGCTGGAATGCAGGCCCGTGCGGCATTGAAAGTTTAGGCGGGAGGCGGGTCAGCCCAGGGGGAGAAGGGGAGGGAGTAGAAGGGGACTGAACCGGAGGCCCAGGTGGAGGTGCAGAAGGGCAGGAAACAGAGCAGAAGAATAAGCGGCAGGAAAAACTAAGTGGAACCAAAGTACCAAACAAACTCCTCAGAGCCGTACCAGACGGACTATGAGGGAAAAACTAGTGGGGGAATCGTATCTAACCACGACTCGTGAGCCACTCCATAAGCGGCTAGCTTGGAGAGGGCAAAAGAAAAACCCTATATGACTTATAACATATTATACTAACATTCACCGGAGCCAGTCCCCATCCCAGGCCAGTACGAGTCTGTAGCAGCTAGGAGGGACAATTGGAGCGAGCCTCTAGAAACTAGCGACATTCCCCTTAAAGCGGGAGCACAGAGGCCCCCCGGGACTCCACCTGTACATAGCAACTGACTGTCATACATAGCGAGTAATACAAAACACATTACAATCATGAGAATAGCAATAGCGGTGACAATGTAGGTACAGTCAGGTATGGGATCAAGTGTTTGTCAGTAAAGCATGCAGATCTTCTATTAGCAGTGCAAAACAGAACAACAGAACCAACAGAAAGTAGCGCAAGGCCAAACATAAATCCGGAACCCTCCCATGTGGCCCAGCGGAGGAAACCCTGCACCATGATCCCCATGGACGGGCAGCCGCGCCACCCCGTAGGTTCGGGTATGGCGAGGCTGCCCGACCCTGGTTGTCCTAATTTAGGGCACGGGACCACCTTCTGCGATGTACGACAGCCAGTCATCGGGAGGTGATATTTCCACGTTCAGGAAGTCGCCCAGGCCGGAGATATCCCTCGGTGTGCGGAGCACAAAGGAGGACTCACCCTTCCGCACAATCAGATGGAACGGATAGCCCCATCGGTATGTCGCCCCAGCGTTGCGGATCTGGTCTAGGACCGGGCGGAGAAGCGCTCTGCGTCTGAGGGTGTTGCGGGAGAGATCTGGCAGGATCTGGAGCAGGACCCCGTCGAATTCCACGGGCCTGCGACGCCACGCGGTCCGGAGGATTTCCTCCTTGGTGGTGAAATAGTGCACCCTGCAGATCGCGTCTCGTGGGTGAGGGATGGCAGGGAGACGGGGGCCGGCGGCCCTGTGGACCCGGTCCAGAACGATCGTGGCAGGGTCAACAGTATCCAGCAGGGAAGCAAAGATGGCCTGTACCGTATCACGCAGGTCTTGAGGGCCAGTGGCCTCTGGGATGCCGCGGATTCTTAAGTTGTTGCGCCTCCCTCTGTCTTCCATGTCCTCCAGGTGTAGTTGCAGTTCTGACAGCCTGGGGTCGGGGCACTGGGTCGCCGACTCGAGCGCGGTGATCCGCGCCTCCATCGAGGTGCAGGATGCAGAGGTCTCCGCCACTGCCTCAGCCAGGCCCCGGACCTCTCTCTTCACCTCCCGTAGATCCCGTCGGAGGGTTGCCTCTACCCGGGACACCATGGTGTCAAAGTCTCGTTTGGTGGGGAGATAGCGGAGGAGGGCCCGGAGGCCTTCCGGGATGTCCGACGGCAGGTCCCCCTCAACGGCATGCATGGTCTCCAGAGTGTCGGACTCGGCCGGTCCCGGTGAGTGAGACCTCAGGAGGGAGGGATCAGGAGACGGGGAGCCCCGTCGGCGTGTGCCATGAGAGGGGACTCGTGTGGCCTCGGAGGGCGCCGTCCTAGGCCTACCTCGTTCCGTGGGTGCCGGAGTTCGCGGGGTAAAAAACTGTTGCATGGAGGCATCGGGTGCCGGGTTTTTCGGTCCCCCATCCTTCCGACGTTTAGACATAGCGGGATCCGGATTGTAGCAGCTGTAGGTCAGTGATGTGAATGCTCTTGGTACGCTGAGGCCGCGGAGCTCTCAAGTCGAGTTCCTCACGCCGCCATAGCCAGGACACGCCCCCCGCCTCCTGTTTCTTGCAACAACCTAAACATTTTGGATTTTCCATCACTTTCTGTAGTGCAGACAATGATAATAAGTGTCAAAAGTAAGGGTATATCTCCCCGCTGGGACACCCAAAACCTAAAAAAAAAGATTTGGATTAGCATACAGGAATTATCTTTAAACAAAACTGTTTCCTTTTGTTCTAGTTGTAAAGTCTGCAGTGGAATGCTGATCTGTAGAGGAAGACAAGAAAACTGATAAAGACTAAAATAAAACTTGTGGATTGCCTCAACACTGGCACATTGTGCTATCTCTCCCCGTAAAGTACGTTGAATAAGAAAAAATAGAAAAAAGGGTCTGTAGAGAGATATATACAACCGATGCATATGTAAAAGTTATATCAGAATTGATTAGACATTGGATAAATAGGATAAAATTGGATCTAGTTAGTAAATAAACACTGGACCGAGATGATTAGGTGGCTGGAAAAACAGCCGACCCCCACAGTCCATCCCTTGTTGTGCCTGGGACCTCGGGGCATCGAGGGGAGGAACACCTGGGAAACTTCACGAAAGCCCAGCCTACCCTGCTGAGATGTTTCTGTAGAAGGCATCTAGTAAGGAATGGCCTCAATCCAGTAATGTAGTAGTCCTAATCACTCAACCTATTGGAAAAGAGGATAGGATATTTCTAAAAATTGTGGTCATGTGCCGAAATTCCTACATGTCTTCACATTAAAACTTTTCCTCTAAATATATTTGTATAATTCAAAACATACATATTTGCCTTTGTCAGTTAATGTGAGCCAATCAGGTATTCGGTGTGTTCCAATCCAAAAAGTCCCTGTGTTAAGTCTATAACGTGTATTCACTTTCAACAATGTTAGTGCATGTAAGTGAGATCAATAAGCTACAATCTGCCGTGACCTAGGATTGCAGTTCATGAGTGTACGTGTACAAATAAACTTAGTAATAGTGGTAAACTGTGATGTATTACAAATGTTACAAAGACTGTGAATGTAATCTGTGTGTGTAATATTTAGTCAAGTGATACAAAATGTCATGTGTATTGCACATAACCCGTCTCCATACTGCGAGTGGATCATCCACAGTATTATGCAATAGCAATAGTAACATAATGTAAATCTATGTGATATGTGTATGTTCTAGCCCATCATAGCCCCCAAGTGCACCCTCCATTGTGTGTCTCTCCCATATGGAGGAGCAACACGACCACTGCAAATGAAATAGACCCCCCCAAAAAAAGACCCCCACACCCACCACCGCAAACCACCGCAACTGCCTTCCTTCACCACAACTAGCTCCCCATTCACCTCATACCCCACCCAGCCAGAACCTGTAGGTATGGCAGACTACCCTAATTGTGAGGGAGATGTGCATACCTTTATCTGGACCAAACTAGGGCTACCTAATGTGACCTCAGCTGACGGCTCCATAGGATGTTGTCCACATGTCCCACACCATCACCCCTCCCCTTATATAGCCCCCACCGCCAAACGGACTACAACCGGATATCAAAATTCGGTCACCATTCGTCGGTGTGGACTTCAATCTGCACATGCGCCAGCCAGCACACACGCACCTCTCAAGTCCCGCCCGCCACTAACTAGGAGACCATGGATACCGTCCCCTAGGTCCACCCCCCTGGTTCTAATATAGGAGCGGAGGAGCTGCCGCCGAAACGGACAACTCGCTAATACGGGCAAAGAGAAATGAGGAATGAGTCTAGAGGTCCCAGGCTAAAACAAAACATCAATCCCTGTAGCACATGGGCTACAGCCAGCGGGGCATCCTACCATAGAGGGAGTATCCCTCCTAAACAGAAGACAGTGTCTAATATATTGTACAACAATCTGCATTGCAAATCTGTCATATATACTTATTGATAATAACTAATTATATTTCCCATAGTCATATTGATATTTAACACGGTGCATTGTCTTTGGAAAAAATTCAGTACTTCAGCAAAATTGATCTCATTCACGCTCAAACTATATAGCGATTTCAAAAATGTATCCCATCATTGCAAACTTCTATATCATCTTTTTTCATATTACATCGTATTGTATAATTGGCATGGTCAATCTCACTTTGATTCGACATATATGATAATCAGAAACTCCATTGCATCTTTATAAACTTTTATATTTAGAAATACATAATCTTTTTATAATACATCATATTGGCAATATAATTGGCAATTATGCAATATGATGATTATAAAAAGATTACGTATTTCTAAAAGAAAATGTACAAGCTTATGAAGATGCAATGAAAACTGATAAAACATGAAAACAAAAATATCTACAGATCTACAGTATTTAGATCATATACGCCTATTTGTATCTATACAACATAGTCAGGCTTTCAAATGTAAAATAAAAGGATAGAAAAATAACCCCAGTGTTGTGAGATATAAGTTAGCATTGAGTCTGTTAGTTTGTGAATTAAGGCATACATTAGTACAATATTTTATAAACTAACTGTCCTAAATATTCGGGTATAGAATCATAATCTTCAGTGTGGTGACAAATAAGTACATGAAGTTCAACATTCATCTCTATGATTTCTTTACTTTGTGTGACTCTGTTGATCCTACCCAGAGTGTTTAACTCTGTGAGCTTTCACAGCTAAACTCTGTCTACCCAGCAACAATTTGATTGCATGATGGCATGCCCTTAAGTACAAGAGATTTGTAAGGCTTCTGGTAAGGTGTGAAAAGATTTTTCAGAATGTTCAGACACGTTATAGTAATTGCTCCTTGATTTTGCTTGCCTGTCTCTTTCCAAATCAGTTGTAGGCCACATGTTCTACACTTGAAGATTTAACTTAATTGACAAGTAACACAAACCCTTTACTCTGTAGGCCTCACATAAAATTCGTGCAAAGAGATGCAACAGAAAATATATGATAATTCTAATCCTTCCCAAAGCTATTTTAATTTGAGGTCAAACACACTCTTACTCATTTTATTCCATAATAAGCTTGAGAAAGGAGAAATAAAAAGTTTATGAGCTTTATACAGAAGAGTTTCATAATTTCTCCTGCTGTGTTTTCATCTGTCATGTAGAATATATTGCAAAAGAAGAGTGGCTATAAGGTCTGTAATTCTCAGCAACTTTTCCTGAAATGATTAATAAGGAATTCAATTACTTGCCAGGAGCACATATATTTAATTTGCGTAAATGAAAGGTGTACTTTACTCTCTATTTTTCCTGAGAAAAAATGACCAATTGTACAGTCATGTATGTGTAATTATTTGGCTACTGACCATTATTGACCAAAATCAAAATTACCATCATAAATAAGTCAGTTTTTCATTAAATTCCAGTTTAAATTCAACAAGACAAAGCTGTAGATTTAAAATATAATCTTATAATAAGCAGGAAATTAATTATTTTGCATTAGAAAATGTACTGCTGAACTTACCTTGAGCAGTCAAGTAAAACCAGTATAAAAGATAGTTATAGACATGCTCTGTTTAGTATGTGCGTTTACATTTATATCTTCATCTTCACTTGATTTCATTTATCAAATCATTTAGCAGTGAATATGCAAAAAACTGTTTATGCTATCCAAAGTTGATATAACTATAGATGCGATTGGCTTATAAGCCTCCACATCCACACATTTAGAGGGTTATTCACAATGCTGCCAGAGGCAGCCAAGTGAATAACCGAGCTGAAGTCAAGTGAGCCGAACGCTGTTCGGCTATTCACTTCAGCTCAGTGCGGCTGATTTTAACCGTACATCGGCTGCCTCCAGCTGCCTTCGGTCAGCCGAACATGCTCTGCTTGGTCGGCTGAGTCAAAGTGCAGGAGTTCTACTCAGCCAATCCAATATCTGGATCGGCTGAGACGGAGCTCCGGCAGTTCTCTCGCTGCCGTTTGCCCATATTCTCATAGGGGCCAAACAGCAGTGAGTGAATAGCCAAATGCTTCAGAGCGGCATTCGGCTCAGCTATTCTGCTCGCTACCACTGAGGAATAGAAAAATTTAAACAAATGAAAAGAAACGTTTTAAAATTATTTAAATAAATGAACAATTAAAAAAAGTTAAGAAAATAATTTAAAAAAATTGAAGAAAAGAAGAAAAAAAACGCATGGGCGTTTATATAGGGAGGGAACCCTATATAAAAAAAAGAAAAAATGCGTGGGGTTTCCCCCAAAAGTCATACCAGTCCCATTAGCTCTGGTAGAATTTTTTTGGAGGAACCTCACCCCCAAAAATCAGGAGAAAAAAAGCGTAGGGTCGCCACTAAAATTCCCCACCAGACCCTTGATCTGAGCACAGGCCTGGCAGGGCAGGAAAAGGGGGGTTGAGTGAGCGCCCCCCTCCTGCCATACCAGGCCACATGCCCTCAGCACTGGGAGGGTGCCTTTCCAGGGTTGCCCTGGAAAAGCACCTTGTCCTCGTGCCGATGGGGACAAGGGCCTCTTCCCCACAAGCCCCGGGGGGTTGGTTGTGGGGGCGTGGGCAGGGGGCGTATTCACATCAGGGTACCCCTTTAATGGGCACCCAGATGCGGCCCCCCTTGTGAATGAGTAAGGGGTGCTTTTACCCCTACCATTTCACTAAGGGGTTAAAGAACAATTAAAAAAAAAGAGGCCAGACTTTTAGAAAAAATCCTTTATTTAAAAAATCCCATAAATGGATCCACCCTCGTAATCCAGGCTCAATCACGATGTCCAGCATTGTCCACGATGATGACAAAAATTTAAACAAAGAGAGATAGAAAATAATTTTTAAAAATCCTGACGATCTATGACCCGCCAGCATGTGACAAACTCCCGCCATAGAATGACATTCTGACAGATGCCGTCAAAATATAAACAACTGCTTACATGTGTCCGACACCTGACAGGTCCCGGACTATTCAAAACAGATGGGTGAAGTCAGCTGTGATGTCACGGCTGGCTCCGCCCAGTTGTCATTCAATGACAGCCCAGTGTCCTCAAATAACCTGAGGACGCTGATCTGTCATTAAAGGGCAACATCTGGGTGGAGCAAACCGTGAGATCATGGCTGGCTCCGCCCCCGCTGTCATTTGCCTGGAGAACGGTCGGCTTTGGCTGACCTTTCTGCACGCTTCGGCTGTCACTACGGCTCAGCCGAGCCGAAGCATGTGTGTTCGGCTCGGCTGCCTTCGGGGGCTGTATGAGCTATTGTGAATAGCCCATACAACAGCCCTTCGGGTTCGACTGAACCGAAGGGCTCTGGCAACCGAAGTGAACCGAAGGATCAGCAAAGCTACGGCTTAATCCTTCAGCTCCTTAGTGTATAACCCCCTTAGAACTTGAAAAAAAAGGTTCAGACACTTGAGTGAAAGCTGGAACACTCCAACAAATATTTATTTTTATACAATGAAAGGACCTGAATATGGCAAACTAGCAATCTAATTATGTTCAAGAAAATTATTAATCATGCTTCAGCATTTCATATGTATAAAAAACAATTATAAGTTTTATACAATAGTTACCAGTTCATTGCCAACTAGTTACCATGAGCACAAAATTGTAAATGGAAAATTAAAATTCACAGGTGTCACAGGGCCTCCCCAACTCAATGTATGCACTATTATTAATGTAAACAAGGAAGGGCTTTTAACCAGTTGACATCCGCGGTGTTAAACCCCCTTCCCATCCAGGCCATTTTTCAGTATTCAGCGCTGTGGTACTTTAACTGACATTTATTCCTTCGTGCAGCGCTGTACTGAAATGAATTTTATACCCTTTTTTGGGGACAGATAGAGGTTTCTTTTGGTGGTATTTATTCACCACTGGGGGTTTTATTTTTTTACTATATTAAGGAAAAATTACCGAAATTTAAAAAAAAAAACAGTTTCCCCTATATTAAATGATAAAACATTTATTATTACCCAATTTTTTGGTAAAATATAAAAGATGGGGTCACGTCGGGTAAAAAGACACTAAACATGTCAAGCCTTAAAATTGCGTGCGCGCGCGAAACCTCAAAAAACGATAATACCCAAAATTGGCCCTAGGCGACGCTTTAAAAGCTGTTACCGCTCATCAGTTTAGTGTTATCAGTGATTGATGGCCCTAAAATGATTGCTCTCACTGCGA
>NW_017309493.1:46030-48440 GCF_000935625.1 Nanorana parkeri
CAGATGACTGACAGGTGAATGCGGAAGTGATGTAACACACATCACTTCTGCATTCACAGCCCGGACGGGGATCAGCAAGGAGCTGATCTCCCGTCCTCCTCCTCCTGACGCCCTCGGAGCCGGTCCCGGGATCCAAGATGGGGCAGCGGATCCCGGGAATCAAGGTGAGGGGTCGGGGGGGGAAACCGGAAGCGCCGACCGGGCGCGGGGGGGGGGTGTGCCGCGAACGAGCACATATAGGCGATCGGCAGGCTATGGACCCGCTGATCGCCTATATGTGAAACACCCGGTAACGGGTGTGTGCATTGATCGGGTCTTTTCTGCCCCTGCGTGCCCGCTAGGGGGCGCGCGCGAGCAGAAAAAAATTGCCGTCTGGAGACGGCAACCCGCAGATGCAGCAGTGCCGTCCGTCCGTTTTTTTACTACGGGCGGACGGCAAGAGGTTAAGCTAGTATTTGGTGACAAAAGAATGTTTGCTGCAATTGTTTAGATAAATGTATCTGGCACAACCTGTTTGTAGGAATTCTTGCAGTCTATTGTCTTTTATTTAGCATATCACCTGGAACTAACAGGATGCACCCTGGCATCTTTACATTCAACTAATTACATTTCCACATTCTGAAATGCAATCACAGAGATAGATAGGGAGATTAATAATACACATATTAATCAGACTCTAGCTAATATATATTTACACACATGATTATTTACATCTGTCAAAGGGTTTTTCTCATAAACCTAATTTTGTACCTTGAGTGGGTTAGCATTAGGGATAGGCTCGATGTTCGAGTCCAGCAAGAGTTCGACTCAAACATCGCTAGTTCGAGTGTTCGGCGAACAGACGACTTGTCAGGGCGTTCGGCGGGCTGTTCACCCACCAAGCACCCCACAAGGCACTGTGCACCTTTTGCATCTTACTCATTCACAAGGGGGGCCGCATCTGGGTGCCCCTTTATCAAAAGGGTACCGTGATGTGAATAAGCCCCCTGCCCGCAACCACAACCAACGCCCCAGGGTTTTTTCATTTTTTATTGTTTCACTTTAATTGATGTTAAAATCACTTCTCTTTTAAATACAGTATTTTTTTAAAGTTTTTTTTCATTGATACATGTCCCCCAGGGCAGTACCTAAATCTCCATACCCTTTTTATGTCCAATAACTTGCATATAAGCCTTCAAAATGGGGACAATTGATTTTCAAAGTTCTAGCTCCATAGACTTGCATTGAGTTCGAGTTCGAATTCAAACTTTTTCCATGTTCTAAAGTTTGAATTCGAACCGAGCACGGGGGTGTTCGGCGCATCACTAGTTAGCATCCCAGTTGTTTTGCTCTGATATGTGTATGTTGCACCTACAGATGACTGCACACTTTTTCAGTAAAAGTTTAATGAATTATGCATCTATGCAATCCCTAAAAAAGGCCCAATACATACCCTACAACACAAGCAATACTGCATTTGATTAAATTGCTTTAGTTGGTCTTTCAAAGGGTGGTGTGAAATTAGATTCTATAGGCCACTGCTAGAAATATGGTCAGAAAAATATTACTGTGGATTCAAACATCTGTTTGACTCTTCTTTGTGAATAAGTAAGTGAATATGATTTATTAATAAATCTGATGTCAATTATAATCTATGCATGAATAATAATTAGATAATGCAAACAAAATTTGTTCTTGCAGACATTCCAGAAATCCTTTGTTATGAATACTTGGACTGATGAAAACTAAAATTGGATTATTTATATGTTATATATAGCTGCATACTGCTCTTTGTGTTACATAATCAAATAAAGGAGCAGCAAGCATACTGAGCACTTTTTGGTTTTGTTTCTTGAAATTTTGAATTGTTAAAGTACTAGTAAAGGACCACTCTGAAATTCCCCAATATTATAATTTATTCCATTCATTTTAATCACATTAATAAATGTTGTAATATATTTCTTAACTTGGCACTTTTAAAATGTATGTTCAGTCAAAACTTACATTTTTTATTTGGCTATTATTGCAGTAAAACATCTGCCTGTACTTTGTGTCTCTAGTACATTTTGGTCTATTGGCACTGATTAAAATTGACCTGCTACTGGTGAATTTTACAGTGCTGTATTCTGTGCAGTATCTTAATTATCATAGTAAAATACCTGACTGTACTCTTTTTCTCTAGTATATTTATAAAAAAATATCAGTGAACTTAATTCTCCAAGTTTGAGATTCGATCTGGATTGAACCAGATCTCTCTTGGCAGAAATCCACAGATTAAATCTGATGTGGCTCCATTTCAACAGTGCCAAATTAGCTGGCTGTTTTTCTTTAAAAAAATGTTTCAAATTAAACTTAAAAAAAATAATATATATCTATCTATAGATATAGATATATATACACTCTATATATATCTATCTATATCTATCTATAT
>NW_017309493.1:48451-49674 GCF_000935625.1 Nanorana parkeri
ATATTTATACATACATACAGTACATACATACATACATACATACATACATACATACATATATTTCCTGGTACTGACATGGCAGCATACCTGTGGTTGAAGCCCCACCCCTTCAACCTCCAAGGCCAGTAACTCTATAAATTAAATGACCTCTTCCCTGAATCTTCCTTCTTGTTCTTTGTCCCAAGACCATACAGGACCAGATGTGTTTCCTACCATGACCCTGACAGGGTTAGGCCATCCAATTCAGGCTCTTCTGGGTGAAGTCTGCAGACTTGAGCTGCTAAAGGCACTGTATAAGATGTTGGAGACTGTGTTTCTGGGGATCTTTACAGTGAAAGAATACTGCCGTGGTGCTATGAGGTGAGGTGCATGCTGTGCGGTATTCATGTGTTTAGTATCTGTCCTTTGCCTTCTTTTCACTTCTGCCTATGTAGCAGCACTTTGCGCATGTCGATCTGCCAGTTATTCTAGTGCGGCTCTGTCTACGGCACCTGGAAGTCGGTTCTGTGCAGGCGCCGATCCGGTGCGTGTGCAGTACTATGTCGGAGGTAGAGTGGCCGGTTTTTGCCATTCCTGTAGGTACCAGGAATGGCCAGCCGGCCTCTACTCGCTCCATTGCGAATTGGATAACAAAGCAAATCTGTCGCGCTTACAGGGCTAGGAAGTGGCAAGGAAGTTCCCCAGGCAATCACGGCACATTCCACAAGGAGTCTGTCAACTTCCTGGCCAGTGTTCGCCACGGTATCGGCGGAGACGATTTGCAGAGCGGCCACCTGGTTGACCATGTCCTCGTTTATTAAACACTATAAAGGGGATCCAGCCGTGTTGACCTCCGGAGACTTTAGAAATAACGTTTTAGTAACTTCTTCCTCAAAACAATAATACATTTTTGAGCATTTTCCTCCCGTGTGGCTAGTTATTGAACCACAGGTAGGCTGCCATGTCAGTACCAGGAATATGGAAAATTGAATACTTACCGTAATTTTCCTTTCCTGGTGCCTAGACATGGCAGCATACATTTTTGGCCGTTGGTCTTTGGTTGCTATTCACTAGAAGTAGTATTCCGGGCATAGGTCATTTAATTTATAGAGTTACTGGTCTTGGAGGTTGAGGGGCGTGGCTTTAACCACAGGTATGCTGCCAAGTCTAGGCACCAGGAAAGGAGAATTACAGTAGGTAAATATTTAATTATCCATAATATATACATACTGTATATATATATA
>NW_017309493.1:51691-64444 GCF_000935625.1 Nanorana parkeri
TTCCTGGTACTGACATGGCAGCATACCTGTGGTTGAAGCCCCACCCCTTCAACCTCCAAGGCCAGTAACTCTATAAATTAAATGACCTCTTCCCTGAATCTTCCTTCTTGTTCTTTGTCCCAAGACCATACAGGACCAGATGTGTTTCCTACCATGACCCTGACAGGGTTAGGCCATCCAATTCAGGCTCTTCTGGGTGAAGTCTGCAGACTTGAGCTGCTAAAGGCACTGTATAAGATGTTGGAGACTGTGTTTCTGGGGATCTTTACAGTGAAAGAATACTGCCGTGGTGCTATGAGGTGAGGTGCATGCTGTGCGGTATTCATGTGTTTAGTATCTGTCCTTTGCCTTCTTTTCACTTCTGCCTATGTAGCAGCACTTTGCGCATGTCGATCTGCCAGTTATTCTAGTGCGGCTCTGTCTACGGCACCTGGAAGTCGGTTCTGTGCAGGCGCCGATCCGGTGCGTGTGCAGTACTATGTCGGAGGTAGAGTGGCCGGTTTTTGCCATTCCTGTAGGTACCAGGAATGGCCAGCCGGCCTCTACTCGCTCCATTGCGAATTGGATAACAAAGCAAATCTGTCGCGCTTACAGGGCTAGGAAGTGGCAAGGAAGTTCCCCAGGCAATCACGGCACATTCCACAAGGAGTCTGTCAACTTCCTGGCCAGTGTTCGCCACGGTATCGGCGGAGACGATTTGCAGAGCGGCCACCTGGTTGACCATGTCCTCGTTTATTAAACACTATAAAGGGGATCCAGCCGTGTTGACCTCCGGAGACTTTAGAAATAACGTTTTAGTAACTTCTTCCTCAAAACAATAATACATTTTTGAGCATTTTCCTCCCGTGTGGCTAGTTATTGAACCACAGGTAGGCTGCCATGTCAGTACCAGGAATATGGAAAATTGAATACTTACCGTAATTTTCCTTTCCTGGTGCCTAGACATGGCAGCATACATTTTTGGCCGTTGGTCTTTGGTTGCTATTCACTAGAAGTAGTATTCCGGGCATAGGTCATTTAATTTATAGAGTTACTGGTCTTGGAGGTTGAGGGGCGTGGCTTTAACCACAGGTATGCTGCCAAGTCTAGGCACCAGGAAAGGAGAATTACAGTAGGTAAATATTTAATTATCCATAATATATACATACTGTATATAACTGTTGAAGGAAGAGGGATGCAGGGGGTGCGGAGCAGTGTAGAAAGGATGCAGGCGGTGCAGATGTGAGCAGTTTAGGAAGAGGGATACAGGGGTGGGCAGTGTAGGAGGAGGGAAGCAGGGGGTACAGAGGTGAACAGTAGGGATACACCGATATTTTCTGTATTGAGTACGAGTATAGACATTTTTCTTTCGCTACTCCCCGATATCGAGTACCGATACTGGTGCTTCCGCTGGCATAGAGCCAGCTTTCTGGGCAATCAGGAAGCCGGGCAGTGGGTAATGACATGCCACCTGCTTCCTGATTGCCAGCTCCATGTTGTTTGGCCGGCTTGATTGTGATTGGCCTGGAAACCGGGTGGCGAGTAATGACCAGCCTCCCGGCGTCCTGATTGGCCGGGAAGCTGGCTCCATGCTGATTGGCTGGAAAGCCGGCTTCCCAGCCAATCAGCATTGAGCCGACTGTTCGGCTAGCTCGATGCTGATTGGCCGGGAAGCCGGTTCCCTGCCAATCAGCATTGAGCTGGCCGACAAGTACCGAAAGCCTTGCTGAGGCGGGTCATTACTCGCAGCTCGGCTTCCTGATTGCCGGGAAGCCGGCTCCATGTTCCCCTGTGGTACTGCTGGTCTATAACACCCTAACTAAGGGAGGCTATGGAGCTCAGCTGCGGAACCCCGTTCTGAAGAAAGGGGGAGAATTTAGATCATAGTAAAAACACTTAAAATCTGTGAATCACAGTATAAATGACGTTAAAATAAACTCTATTTATAGTTTGTTTTGATTCTCTGTGCGTGGAAAATATTGGCTAATGGGACTGCTGCTTATAAGATTGTATGTATCTTGATTTCCTCATTCAAACCGGTGGGTACTAATGTATTTAATTTATAGATCCAAAAAGTTTCTCTTTTGCATAACTGGCGAAACCTTTCAGAAGGTGATAATTGGGTGGATATGTGTTCAATGGCATATACCTGTAATGCGGATGTATTTTTGTAGTGTTTATAGTTGAAATGTCTGGGGATGCTGTGCTCTGTATCACCCTTCTCAATTAAGCGTCTGTGCTCACTTATTCTTTTACGCAGAGGGCGCATGGTGCGTCCAACGTAAATCAAACCACAGGGACATGTAAGGCCATATATTACATGATCATGTGCACAAGTGATAAATTGTTGGATCTTGTAAGTATTATGTAGATGGTCATTAAACTCGTTTTGTCCATGGTGGTCTATGGTGCTGATCCTCTCCATAGACCAGTGATTCCCTGATTGAATGAAGAGGCTGCAGAGTACTGCCAAGGATCTGCTCGAGCTGTGAGTGGATGTGAAGGCTCTGTGAGAAGAGGTATGGTAGAGAGCTCCGCTTTGCTGCGAGGCCAGTGAAGGTCTGGCGTCCACATTGATTGCTGGAACGCCAGACAAGAGAAAGATTCGGGCTTAAGAGCAGGAGGGGACGGAGCCACGTGACGTCATCGGCCTGGGGGCGGAACCCCACGGCGTGTCCGTGACGTCACACGGGTGAGCCGCCGGAAGCCGTTACATGGTCAGAGGAAATCTTCCTCTGAGCGGAAGTTCCGGTATCGGGGAAGGTATCTGAGCATTTGGGCGAGTACGAGCGCTGACTGAAATACTCAGTATTGGCACATTCCTAGTGAGCAGTGTAGGAAGAGGGATGCAGGGGGTGCAGTGATGAGCAGCGTAGGAGAAGAGATGCAAGGGGTGCAGAGGTGAACAGTATAGAAAAGGGATGCAGGGGGTGCAGGAATGTATATGTGGGTGGGGCTTGTATGTGGGCAGAGCACAAGGGGGCCCCATAATATTGTATTGTCCAGGGGCCTTATTTTGTTGTCAGTCCGCCCCTGGTCCTGAGGTTACACAGATTGAGAACCACTGCTTTAAAGTAACCAAATAATAAAGAGATAATTTGGCAAATTATTCCTAATAACTTTAATTTCCTGTTTGCTCACCTTAAAGGGGACTTTGGTTAAATACACTGGTAAATTGTAGAATGCTGTAATGAAATACCACAGTTAAAAAATAACAATATTTGCTAAGGTTGCACTTTTATATAAGTAATATAGTAAGTAAAGACTAATAGAATTGCTATTTGCAGGTTTCGCAGTATTATCCAAGTTAATCTCCACTGGGTTCTTGGGGGTCATTTTTTTTAAACATACATTTGTTCCTATCAGGTCATCTCTGAATTTTAATATGTACAGTATATCACTGCACGATAAGGCATTTGAAATGTTGAAGCTTAAAGCAAGATAAAAAGAGGACAGATGAACAAAAAGATGAAGGAAGAACAAGTGCTTTGCCAGACCAAGGTTAATGGAAATCTTGCAGCACTTTTACAATTATGTTAGGCATCTCTCAGATTGTACATTAGTTACTATTAATTATCCTTTTTGATGTATCAAAGCTTACTCTAACAATATATTTTCAAGCCACATCACACTGAGTGCATTCTTTTGTTGATAATATTTCATTCTCAGCATGATATCAGAACAGAATGTTTTTTTTTTTCTTTTTTACAATGCTAAATAGTCGCCATTAATCCCCAGTAAAACAAAATAGCTGTAGCAATTTTCTGCTATGAAGTGGAAACTGAAGATTGCCTGTAACTGATTGCATGTATGGAATACACACAAGCTTATATAGTATGCTTAAAATCAGTGTACAATCTATCTAGTATCTTTGCAACTTAAAATGCAGTGTAGATGATATGGGAACATTTATACTATACCATGAAATCACAGCTCTGGATATTATCAGAATGACAGAATGCCACTGGCAAGTTTTTTTTTCCAATGAAGTTTTTTGGCTGACTCACAATTTGAAAATTGTGAGTGAGTAATTCAAAATGTATTAGGTTCATAGATCTTAAAACACATTAATACATAGAACAACAAAGAAGTCTGCTTATAAAGAAGCTGCATATTAAAAGTGGTATATCATTTCCTCGTACGCTACTTTTGGGGAATGCAGGCCAACCATTTTCTGCCAGATATAAGCAATTCTATAGCTAACTGACATACTGGAAAATGGTGAACTAGTCCTGGAATGTACCCAAATTTTTTTCTAAAAGAAAAAAATAGGAAACATAGCTGCTGGAACAAATGGATAGATGAACCAGGAGAGGCTTTATTACAAGTAATCAAGAATGCCATTGTTAAAGTGCCATACAAACCATGCATGTTTTTTTTAAAGTCCATTTACACCTCTTCAGCTTTTTAAAAGAAACTCTGAAGAATCACATAGGGATTTTGAAAAGTAAAAAACTGACATATTATCTTGCTGAATAAATCTACTTTTATAAATAGAGTAAAAAAGAAAATAATCTGTAAAACAAAGCTATAGAACCCTTTATATAAATAGCCATAACACAGATGCAATGAAATACAGCTGTTTTTTTTTCTAACAAACATGATTGGTATTAATTGTAAAATTTGAGGATATAAGGATAATAATTAGGATTTGGGTGCGTTACTGGGGAAACTGACACATGGTTATGAGATAAGAGATTCTGGCAGACTTCACACCTGAGGAGTATATTTAAACAAAAAATGCATAGCTTAATTATATCCAGCAACACTGCATGCACATTTGTTATGTGTGAGTTAACCACCTGTGATGAGAATGGGGCAAAAACAAATGTTCTTGGTGCATTTTCTCTACTAGTCAAATGTTCTTCAATAGGTTAATGCATAAAGAACAGAGTAAATTAGGAAAATACCTGATGAAGATACTAGATGAAGCTTAAGATCTTACGTAAATACCTGATGAAGATACTAGATGAAGCTGAAGATCTCAGGTAATAAATACATGTAAGTAAGGAGATTCAATGTTACAGTTCTTTAGATGGCTAGAGGGAAGAAGCATATAAATACTGTATACATCGGTACTACTGGGCTTGCTATGGTTGAATTGATATGCTCATTCTCTTCAACATTCTCTTAAATTGTATTATTGAATCTTGTTACTTACATGTATTTTTTTCCTATTATCAAAGAAAATAAGTACAATGGACTTCATAGCTATAGTGTAGGAGAGAGGGTAGCCACCCTATGAAGCAAAATATGTAATCTAATCTAAGGACAGGTAAGCTGAAATACATACACATTTTGTTCTTGAGTTTAGTCACACTTTAATCTTTTTTCTTAGGACTTACAGGAGTAGGTTGTACATTACAACCAGCTGCATTGGGTTTTAAAAAATACTCTTCCTTGCCATGCTGGACATTTAGATTTTGGGTGAAGAAGGGTACTGAAATTACTTTTGTTGCATCAAAGACTTCCATGCCTTTTTTCAGTTGCATCTTCAACTGCAGTGTCTAATGTTTGAAATAAACTCTTCTATGTACCCCAGGATGGAAGGTCCCAAAAAGATTTGTGGTAATGCTGTATACATGTGCAGTGTTGTTGTTGGTGCCTGGTGGGGTCTGATGGGTTCTGTTGTGCTATAACCCTTTCCTTACCCTATAGGTGAATATGTGGCCTCCGTGTGTACAGCATTGTTAGTGTCAAACAGATTCCGACAAAGTCCTGTTGTGCTGTAACCCTTCACTGCCCCACATGACTATGTGGTTACCATTTACACAGGTTTGTTGTTAGTATCCAGCAGGTTCTGACAGGTACTATTTAATCATATCAATCCTCTTCAGCTTATCTGTGACTGCAAGGTAGGCCTGTGATCACCTGGCAGGATGCTGTGTCAAGTTTCCCCTGAAGGAGCAGCAGTTAATAAAGAGGACATTGTGCACATCAAGTTTACAATATATAAAGATGATCTGCCACCACAACAGGTTGCCAACAGGGTTAATTATGGTAAGTATTAATTCCCATCCCCATTCTTAACATTACATAGGAGAGGAAAGTTAAGTAGGATTTGTTTTAGCTTTAGAGTTTTCAGAAGAGAGCAAGTAAAAAAGTTAAACAGCACCTTTTTGCAAAGTTATGCTTTGTGAATGGGAACATGTAACAATTACAATGTGCATATAATCCCAAGTTGGCTGCAAAGGTTGAAATTCACTTTAAAATTAGTTCTCACCTTGGTGCTAATTGTTCAAGGCACTCTCCTACCGTTTCAGCTCACCCAGTTGTGTGTACTAAACTTGTAGTTGAAGGGACTGGTTAACCTTATAACTGCTACAGTATTAGTCTTTTTTCTGCTAGAGAGCTGAATGGAAGTCTTAGGTGTGTGAGTCTTGCAGAAAGCAGTAATTTGTAAATGGTAGCAGCTTACGAGTATGTTTGACCACACTTTTTTTTTAGCTCATCAGAGGGTTGTTTTTAAACCCTTTTTAAATAAAACCTGTGATTTCACTTTACCTTATAAGGTGGCCCTGGGATCATAAAGCATGCACCTATTGGTTCCTGCTCAGCAGTTTACCTTCAGAGCAATAATCACCTAATAGAGTACTTTGGTTTTGATCTCCTGGAGCTCTTTTGAGCAGTTACTGCCCTCAGCTTCCGGTTTGGCCCTTTTCTTTCTGCCCCCACAGCTTCCTATTAATTGCTAAATCTATTAAAAATTAATCACACAAAAGGAGGACACAGGAGAAGACAAATCAGTAATTGTCCAGAAAACTGTATTGCTAATAAACTATTTATGTGTTAGCAGCCAGTCTTTTTTAAGAATGTCAACTTCTTCATGTTTTTAAGTGACAGCCTAGTGATATTTTGTGCAAACTGCCATGCTAAATACGCTGTTAGAAAGACACATTAGGGGTGAACAGAAGGGCACCTATAAGGCAAACTGCGAAAATATGGATCAATGATCCAGTCGGTACTATATCCATACATTCCTTATATTATTGGCTTTCAGGGATGAGTTTTACAGTTCACAGCTTGTTCATAGTTTGCTAAATAGCTAGACTGGGCCTCTTCACCCACCCACCTGAACCTCTATCTGCTGCAGCCAGAAATCATTCCATTAGCTTTATCATTACCACTACTAAATGGCAGCTCCCTGCCCACTGGCTTGTTTCACAAGCAAGGATCCAGGGAGATGTTACTGACCAAAATTGGCATGACCATGTATGGTTAAGGATGTGATCCAGCACCCCTGGCCAGTTTGTTGGCATTCGGGTCCACACATCCGCTCTTTGTGGGAGCATCATTTTTTTGTTACTAAGTAACAAGGAGTGCTAGATACTGAGTACTCACACATGTAGGAGTAACTGATATTTGGGGGACCCTTTTTTCTAATGAGGGCTTCTAGATTTCAGGAGGGGGAGCTGCATGCTTGCTAAACCTCCTTTTCTGGCCAGGATGAGGATTTAGTATGGATTTTGGGGGGTATTCTATTTTTATGAATGGGGTTCCTTTTAAAATCCATGCTAGACCACTAACTAGGATAAAGGTTTGGTATGGGTTTTGAGGGGGAACCCAATGCATTTTTGTTTCCTTCTGCAGGGAATGTGGCCCAGTTTGGCTTAGGAGGATTGGGGGCATGCTCACTGCTCCCTCTTTCAAGGTCAGCCAGACTGCATGCAGGGATAAGGGTCCAGCATGGAAAAATGAGTCCCCATTAAAAATCTATATCAGACCACTGATTTATTTTTAACGAAGATAATAAAGCTAGACTGGAAGTTTTATTTATCAGCAATAGTTTTTTTCTTTCTATATGTAACTTTTGCAAAAGTACATCATTCAGGTGTACAGCTTCACACGCAGGTTTAAAGCAGAACTCCAGGCAGAATTGTTCTTAACACTTGCAGTGGGGCTACCCCTCCTTTTTGGTGCTAAAAAATAGTTATACTAACCCGTTCCTTAGAGGTGGCTTGCTCTTAGACAGCCCCTTGGAGTCTCTCTCCCCCTCCACTGCAGTGGTGTAAGGTCCCATAAATAATCACATTCTTTATATGGTGTAGAGGAACATTCCAATTATGTAGCATAAGAGGAGAGAGACTTCAGTGACTGGACAAGCAGGCAGCCAACTTGGCACTTCGGTTAAGTATAACTTTTTTTAGCACCTAGACATAAATGAGCACTAACCCTTGCAGTGCGAGGATAGCTCCACTTAAAGGATTAAGAACACTTTTGCCCAGAGTTCTTATTTAAGGCATCACCCAAGCATGTTATTTAAAGGAATTGTGTAATTTTTATGTTGCCCTTTATGCTGCATTGAAAGACCAAGTCCCTGCTGAACAGTATTACATTTGTTTGGCATTGGTACATGTCCCTGTGCATAACAGTGTCAAGCTACCTTTTTTAACAAAAGCTTGCAAACTGGCCTTCAAAAAAGGTCAAAAGAAAATATCAAGATTGGTCTCCCATAGACTTTAATGGGGTTAGGGATCTATGTTTAGGGTGTGAGGATTTTTGAAGTGTTCGCCGAATGTCCAGCAGACATTTGGTTCACTAATACTAGCTGTGACTATCCTCATGATTTACTAGACAATGAGGTGGTCAAGCACCAACATCTGTTCAAATTTTATGAAGAAATTGACCTGGACACTATGCATGGTGCATTAGTCACTGCTCTGCTGATGGTGGTGGTAGTGCTGCTACAGTAGACAGTGCTAGTGAAAGAATAAATTGCGAGCAGAGAGCATTGGAGGAAGAGAGGGATATTTTTGCAACTTGAAATGTGTTGCATTTTGGCCAAGATCAGAAAATGTTTAGAAGAGTTTGGCACATATTGTGACTAGATAACTTTTCATCATAGTTTCCCATTTGCACTGAGGATCCAGATGAGTAGGCCTGATCAGATGTTCCTGCCTATGTACATGATCCAGAAGTCATGACATTCTCTGAAACTTAGTTTAGAATGTTATCATTATTAGGATAACATTAGACACCCTGCATCTTAATGTTTTGTTTGTTTTTGCCTGGGACCCCCCAAACCCTTATCTTTGCCTCTAATACATACAAGATATGGAACAGAAGCTTCACCTCTATGACATCCTTCTATCCCTCCTCCTCCAGCTCCCAATCCTCCACCATGGTAGGATGATGTAGCTGCCTCTTTAGACAAGAGAGTGTCAAGTGGAAACCAGCTTCCTTCTTAAATCCCATAAGCCTGCTGAATGAAACAAATTATTGAGGATAACATTAAAGGTGTTTTCAAGTCCCAGCATATACTATCCTGTTATACCATAAGCAATGTAATAGAAATACATACTATAGTAGTTTTTGATAATGCAATCAAAGCTTACTTGAAAAAAATCCCTTTTATGTAGCGAGCGCTGCCTTCCATCTGTCAATCACTTTCAACAACTCCCTGGATTCCCAGTGTGCCTTGCATCTCTTTCCCTGCTGCTTGATGTGATGCAATCTTGATTTCCAAAGACTACATAGCCCATCATGCATTGCTTTTAGGAAGCAATGATAATGTTACATTGTTCAAATTTCAAGTTGTTGTTTAGAAGGCAGGGTCTACCAGAGTTGTGACACAAGGAAGTGCATATTCGCAGGGTTGAGTGAAATTGTGTCAGGGCATTGAGGAAGGGAAGTACATCCTATGGGAATCTTCAATAAGTAAGTGTACAAACTTCGGATAGATATGGTTATTTGGAGTGGGAACTTGTGGAAATGCAATATAGAACTACATATTTATTTTTAGGTTTTACCATAGATACCTTTTTAAAGTCATTCTTGTCTCTACTAACATTTCTGGTGGCTTTCTTAATTAACAGCTTTTGAGAGGACTGGATGAAACCCCCCAACCTATGCCTCCTGGTGTGTTGTCATGCTCCACACTGTAATGTAGTGAATACTTTGCTCCACTCTTTGACTACAAAAAAATTTTTTTTGAACTATGCACTATACACTCTATTTCTTGTGTTTTGCCACGATGACCTCTGTATGTCATTACTATGTATTAGTATGTATAGCTTGACATAATTCCTGTTCGCACACCATTGGTCACTAAAGATTGTTATTTTCCTGCTGTGATGATGTTTCTGTGCACATTGTCATTTCACTGCTCACATGGAAGACATTGTAAGACATATTTCTCGGTAAATTACAGCATTAGCTACCAATCCATTATTTTTCTGTTGCACATTCTATTTCTCCTCATTCTGGTTATTGATGCCTTTTTTTTTGTATTTGTAATCCATACATGTACTACAGTATACACTTTTGTTTGCTTCAAATGTCTCCCATATAGAAAACAATCAAAACTATCCAGTGTTGCTGAAATGTTTTTACATTTTTATACCAATGAGACAAATGATAAACAGAAATGTGAGGAAATGTCTTGCATTTTGTGTCAAAAGTTATTACTAACATTGATCAAATAGCTCTATTTTTGTCAAGTATTTTTGTATCAAAAATACATCTACAGTATGCATAAAATATGACTGTATAAAGCAAAATAAAAAAATCAGAAAATGCAAGAAAGCTGTTCAATCCAGCTTCTTTTTTCACTGTTTCTATAATATTTGTATCTATATACCAAGTTCAGCTCTTACCTGTAAACCCCCTATGGACTAGATCAATTTTTATATTTCTGCTATGGGCCTATTGATTTAGCAATCATTTTGTCATTACTTAAAATAGCAGAGTATTGTTGTGATAGTAATGTTATATTATCTTGCAAAAATTATTTTATATTTTTTTCAACCCATAGACCAAAACCATAACAACATTTTTCACTATAGCCCGTACAGCTCCCAAAGTCGGCAGAGCGGCTCAGTCGAGCTAAAGACATATGCCTAGGCCCGACTGAGCGGAGGTGAAAGCCGTAGCTGGCCAAGCTTCTGACAGCTGGGTGGAGTCAGCCGTCATCTCACAGCTGGCTCCGGCCACTTTCAGAGAGATCAGCGTCCCTAGTTACCAGCTATCCAGGGACGCTATCATTACACACTGAGAGTGGCCTCTCCATGTTCTCAGTTTGTAATGAAAGATGGCGTTCCTGGTTACATAGTAATACTCTAATAGATTCCCAGCTGCCCCGGGAGAGAATCACTTTCTCCCAGAAAGGTTCACTCTGCTCGATCGAGCAGAGTAAACCTTTCCCTGCTCGTTTTTGATTTTCTTCTGACATCGGAGCCGTTTTAGCTGCCGTCAGAAAAAAAAAAAAAGAAATAGGAATGCATAGCTAGATTCCTGTTGGCTATTTCAATTTGCAATAGCCAATAGCAAACTAGCTATTGCACCCACCCACTGCTGCTGTCAATCAGCAGAGGGGGACCTGCAGTTCTCCCTCAGGTCCCCCTCTGGTGATTGACAGCAGCAGAGGGCAGGTGCAATAGCTAGTTTGCTATTGGCTATTGCAAAGTGAAATAGCCAATAGGAATCTAGCATGCATTCCTATGGTGTGTTCGTTTTTTTTGTTTTTTTTTACGGCAGCAGAACCTCCGGGTCAATAGAAAACAGTTGGGCGGAGCTAGCTGTCACTGCTAGCTCCGCACAATCATTTTCTAATCTTTTTTTTTCTACTTTTTTAACAATTGTTCTATTTTTCTATTCTGCTCGGTCCCACAGGGGTACCGAACAGAACAGCTGAGCCGAATGCCGCACAGCGGCATTCGACTATTTACTCACTGCTGTTCGGCATCTATGAGAATAGACCGAACAGCAGCGAGTAGCCTGCCGTAGGTTCGGCTTAGCCGATTCAGATGTTGGATCAGCTGAGTCGAACTCCTTCTTCACTTGAGGTCGGCCGAACATGCCGAGCATGTTCGGTCGACCCGAAGCCACACGAAGCCACACGATGTACGTCTGATTTCAGCCGATATACGGCTGGAATCAGCAGTACCAGCCTGAAGTAAATAGACTCGAACAGTATTCAGCTCACTTCGCTTGGGGTCGGTGAGTCACTCAGCTGCCTACGGCAGCTTAGTGAATAGACCCCTTGATGTTTCAATTATAGTAACCACTGGAGGGGATGAAGATATAAATGAAACATTGCTACTAAGGTGATATCAATGGCTACATTGTCTCCAGTGTTCTCTTAAAATGCAACATTGTATCTTGTTACTAACATGTATTTATTTCCTATGATCCTCAGCCTCACCTAGTGGCCATAATACGGTATTTTATCAATGAACTCTGTTCTTTATAAACTAACCTATTGAACATTTGACCAGAATTGAAAATGCACTAAAACCCTTCTTTATATTCATTCTTTTTTTTTTCATTCAATACTTTTTTTATTTTAATAATACAACACATTATTATTATTATTATTACATAGTATTTATATAGCGCCAACAGTTTGCGCAGCGCTTTACAATATAAGACATATAAGACATACAATACAACACATAAAACAAACTTATAAATCCACAGTTACATATTAAAACAGCAATACAGGACTTCCGGTTCCGGCGCCTGATGTAGCGGTCGCAGAGTGAGGAGCTCCCGCACAGCCAGGGCTAAACCCAATATAAAATCATACCTCGACATCGCAAACGAACCGTGCTGCATCTCGTCTTAGCGACTACACCCTCAGGAACATGGACAAGTTCCTTGCTAAACGCAAAACAGGTATACGCGGCAAAGGTACTCCGGTCCGGAGCAAAGGGCCCCAGGCACAGCCCAAGATGGCCGCAGGGGGTGCGAGAGTCACTTTCTTTAGTAACTATGACATTCTCTCTTTTCTGCTAAGCAATATGATGTTAATTTTGTATAAACATTTCTATGTCT
>NW_017309494.1:0-1532 GCF_000935625.1 Nanorana parkeri
CAGAGGAGCTTACACTCTAATGTCCCCCCACAGTCACACATACAGTTGTAGCTGATTTATAGGCACATTATTATTATTATTACACATTTGGCATTATGGGATTTGCAGCCAATGCTGGATGAGTCACTGAGGTCTTAGTTATTATGACACAAATCAAAAGGGTGAGCGTTGCTATAGTAACCGTGTTAAAGGACAGCATAAGGGGACAACAGATTGTTCATTAAATTGGGGACCTCATTAACACAGCCGATAGCATCACATCCTACAAGGAGCATGAGCAAAATATTTCTATTCTCTCTTTTTTCTGTTTAACATTGTATTTTTTTCGTGCTCTCAGAATACAAAAGGGGTC
This sequence comes from Nanorana parkeri, assembly GCF_000935625.1. Classification (NCBI taxonomy): domain Eukaryota; kingdom Metazoa; phylum Chordata; class Amphibia; order Anura; family Dicroglossidae; genus Nanorana; species Nanorana parkeri. The sequence continues at coordinate 353 of NW_017309494.1, forward strand.
ATTTATGCAAACCTCAAGTACAATGACTGCAAGGTTCAGATTTTACCTTCATCTTTCTAAAGCAGATTGCAATGAAATTTGTTATAGGCAACAGCAGTAGTTTGTGTCTCTGCCCCTCCCACATTGATATTTCCTCCAGTAGTTGTGTCTCTGCCCCTCCCACAATGGTGATATTTCCCCCAGTAGTTTGTGTCTCTGCCCCTCCCACAATGGTGAGATTCCCCCCTGTAGTTTGTGTCTCTGCCCCTCCCACAATGATGATATTTCCTCCAGTAGTATGTGTCTCTGCCCCGGTGGCGTAAAAACCGGGGGGGCGTTCGCCCCGGGCGCATAGATGGCGTGGGGCGCCTGCCGCGAGCCGGGCCGACTGTCACGAGAACAAGACCAGCGTGGGAGACGGGAGGCCGGGCTTGTCGGTGGATCCAGAAATCAGGTGAGTATTAGAAAAAAAAAAAGTTTTATTTTATGTTCTATTCTTAGTTCTATAATGTCATTGTAGTACTTTCAGGTGGAATACAGCTTCATAAGATATCAGCTAGGGAACTACAAGTCCCAGCATGCCCTCATTGCCCCTGTACAACAACCAGATATTGCCGTTCCCTGGGTTATATGTGTGTGTGAGGGGTGTACAGGGACAATGATGGCATGCTTGGACTTGTAGTTCCTTAGCTGATAAATATGTGTGGGGGTGGGGGTACAGTTCTAGTGGATGTTTATATAATGGGGGGAGGGGCGAAAAAAATGTTCTGCCCCAGGCGCCCAGAACTCTGGTTACGCCACTGAAGGGCAACAGTGCAGTGTCAGATTCCTCGCATCACCTTTCTCGTGGAGTCACGAGGCGGCCCAACAATGTCATCTTGTGGAGTCATCTCGTGGCCCAGCGAAGTACTGATGGAGTGGTCATAATAATCTGGCCACTCAGTGTATACTGTATGTATTGTAACAAGGACACTCCACTGTAGACCGGAGGTGCAAGTAAGATGCAGTTTATTTGCTTTCAAAACGGTAGATAACACGAAATCCAACATAAATAGCCTGCTGTAGCATAAACGAACAGTGTGTGTGTTAAGAGCGCTACTACTGTTTGGGCACAATTAAACAATCATAAAATGTAACAATACTGTTTCACACTTAGGATGACCAGAATACAAAGTGACTCACTTTTAGGTGTCCTGGGGTG
>NW_017309494.1:1591-1830 GCF_000935625.1 Nanorana parkeri
GAACATAAAATAAAACTTTTTTTTTTTTTTAATACTACTCAGCTGATTCCTGGATCCACCAACAAGTGCGGCCTCCCGTCTCCCACGCTGTTAGAAGTTGCATACAGCGTGTGCTGGACACTACTTAAACCAACGCCGCGCAGTGTGCAGCTTCTGAGAAGATACGCTATTAGCGTAGCGGGAGTGATGCAAAATGCGCAGCCGCCTTCCCCGCTATGCTAATAGCGAATCTCCTACGA
>NW_017309494.1:1959-4145 GCF_000935625.1 Nanorana parkeri
TCTATTCTTAGTTCTATAATGTCATTGTAGTACTTTCAGGTGGAATACAGCTTCATAAGATATCAGCTAGGGAACTACAAGTCCCAGCATGCCCTCATTGCCCCTGTACAACAACCAGATATTGCCGTTCCCTGGGACATATGTGTGTGAGGGTGGGGGGGGGATGATGTGTGTGGGGGGGTGTACAGGGACAATGATGGCATACTTGGACTTGTAGTTCCTTAGCTGATATATATGTGTGGGGGTGGGGGGTACAGTTCCAGTGGATGTTTATATAATATGGGGGGGCGAAAATAAAAATTCTGCCCCGGGCGCCAATAACTCTGGTTACGCCACTGCTCTGCCCCTCCCACAATGGTGAGATTTTCCCCAGTAGTTTGTGTCTCTGCCCCTTAGGATAAGGGAAGGAGTGGTTATCAGTGTACCCATCGGGCCAATGTCCCTTCACTTCCTGTGTGGTCACCAGGACAGGAAGTAGGGGAAAAGCTAAGGTTTTAAACTTTTAACCCTTCCCAATACCGCCCAAAAGCAGTTTTGTCCGGAGTTCCACTTCCCCCTAAGACGAGATCCTTAGGATGTCTGGCAAGATTTCACTGGGATTAAGATCCGAGCGATGACTGGTACTTTAGAGAATGTCAGGCGTGTCACGCCGTCATGTTGTCACTTGCTAAGTCTTGTCATTGGACTGCTGCTAAGCTCCAGTTTGCCTCCAGATGCCCCGATGCCGGTCTTGTGTGCACTTTTCTGGCACAGCAAAGGGTTTGACGTTGCCTGAATGAGTCACGAGACCCCACGTCGACCCGAAACCAATTCAGTCGTAATTTAAGACTTTTTTTGTCACTGTGTTTTCTTAAAGCTGAACTCCAGACAAGCAGATGACATATAAGGGGGTGTTGTACCTGCCAAAAACCTCTCAGTCACTCTGCTCCCTCCTCCTATCCGCATGCTGCACACACAGTTTGGGATCATGTGGGAGGTCATTGGTTGCAGGGTTCCATGGCTGATCTTTGAATGGTGGGTGACTCGGTAACAACATCACGGAGTTCCGTATGTGATACAATGTGAATCAAAGTGATACAGTAGGGGCTCAATTCACAAAGCCTCACACCTTTATCGTCAGTCATGTGACCGTCATTCTCAAATGTCATTGGACCGTGCTGAAAATAACTGTCACTGTTCTAAAATGAACTGGTATGATCTCTGTGTTTTAGCCTTGTGAATTGAGCTTACTGTGGGCTAGTTCCTGAATAGATTGAGCACAAGGACCGCCCAGAAGTGGGTGTGACTCTCCGAGCCCATTTGTGGTCATGCTCCTTCCCCACCTCCTGATGAAGCAGATTCTGTCTGGGAAACGTGTGGACCCTGAAATGTAATGGGTGATGTAGATCAGGTTATTATATGCTATATATTAGGCCCCATTCACACTGAGCGATTTATCGAGCGATTTTTGCAGCGATATCGCTCTATGTAGCTTCTCCAATACATTTCAATGGAGCTGTTCACATCTCGTCGCTCAATATCTCTCAGTATCGCTTGTAGCTCGTCGCTGGTAGCTTGTCGCTCCTACATGACCCTTTTTTCGAGCGATTTCGAGCGATTTGGCTCCTGATTGCATACAGCCCAATAGTCGCGGAAAATCGTGCGATTTTCATGTCGCTCAGTGTGAATGGGGCCTTACGTGAATGTTGTGATTTCAGACATAATGCACTCAGCGATGTTAACACTGTAGGCTCAGTTCACAAAGCTAAAACACCAAGAGAATCTGAGCCGTCCAACCTGAGCCGTCCAACATGACCCGTGCAACCTGACCCTTCCAACCTGAGCCGTCCAACCTGAGCCGTCCAACCTGAGCCGTCCAACCTGAGCCGTGCAACCTGAGCCGTGCAACCTGAGCCGTCCAACCTGAGCCGTCCAACCTGAGCCGTCCAACCTGAGCCGTGCAACCTGAGCCGTGCAACCTGAGCCGTCCAACATGACCCGTGCAACCTGACCCGTCCAACCTGAGCCGTCCAACCTGAGCCGTCCAACCTGAGCCGTCAAACATGACCCGTGCAACCTGACCCGTGCAACCTGAGCCGTTCAACCTGAGCCGTGCAACCTGAGCCGTCCAACATGACCCGTGCAACCTGACCCGTCCAACCTGAGCCGTCCAACCTGAGCCGTCCAACCTGAGCCGTCCAACCTGA
>NW_017309494.1:4300-6896 GCF_000935625.1 Nanorana parkeri
AAACCTTCCAACCTGAGCCGTCCAACCTGAGCCGTCCAACCTGACCTGTCCAACCTGAGCCGTGCAACCTGAGCCATCCAAACTGACCTGTCCACCCTGAGCTGTCCAACCTGACCCGTCCAACCTGACCCGTCCAACCTGACCCGTCCAACCTGAGCCGTCCAACCTGAGCCGTCCAACCTGACCTGTCCAACCTGAGCCGTCCAACCTGAGCCATCCAAACTGACCTGTCCACCCTAAGCGGTCCAACCTGAGCTGTCCAACCTGAGCTGTCCAACCTGAGCCGTCCAACCTGAGCCGTCCAACCTGACCTGTCCAACCTGACCTGTCCACCCTAAGCCGTCCAACATGACATGTCCAACATGACCTGTCCAACCTGAGCCGTCCAACCTGAGGCGTCCAACCTGAGCCGTCCAACATGACCTGTCCAACCTGAGCCGTCCAACCTGAGCCGTCCAACCTGAGCCCCTAACTCCTATTTGGGATAATCCAGATTTTTGCCCAGGCCTGGCCCCCTCTTTTCCTGCCAAATGGTCACCTCGAGGCAAGACTTTTTTTCCCATCTGAGACCTTTCAGGGATAGCCAAACGTTACTAGATATGGGATCACAAGACTGCCGAGAGTTGCCGCTATGGTCGTACTTACAGATTCGTCACTTCTTGAAGGCCCCTATACTTCTAGATCTCTCACACCTCTGGAATCCCTTCTTGTTTCCAAAACACCTCAACGACATTTGATTTCTGCCCTGTATCAACTTGTCCTTACTCCTTCTGAACCAATACTCGACCATCTGAAACCTACGTGAGAAAGGGACTTAGACCCAGTGGTGTATTTTGGTTTTGTGCTGCCCTAGGCAAGACTAAACTCGGGCACCCCCCAATCTACTTAGACCTCAGATTTTCAGGCCTGGAATGGTGGGAGAACATTCACACACTCACATCTAAAGGCGCGATCAATGCTCACACACGGGATAATAGCTTTAAGATCCGCACTAGGTGGCATCGAGTCCCTCATGTGTTGCACAAACTTTTCCCAACATGTGATAATCACTGTGGGAGATGCCGTGAGGAGGTCGGAACCTTCTCACATGTATGGTGGCCCTACTGCAAACCATCACTGGATACACTATGACCCTCACATCTGCCCTAGCTTTATGACATCACAAGTCTTCCCCTCACAAATACAGAAACCCTACTAATCTACAACTCTATAGCCCCTCTATCTCCTCGTGGACCCTCCCCATCCCCAGCCTATATCTGAAAGCTTCCTAACTCAATTGGTCCCATGTATGTCCTCCTAGCATTGTTCCCGGTTGTAGACTTTGGATGGACCTCTGTTCCCCACCTCTATACCTTTAGTCCTCTTGCCAGGGGTGGTACACAATCCGGTGAAGAAGTGCCCAATCCGGTGCCCAGCAACGGCAGGTAAGAGAAGCTGCGTGTGCAGGGAAGGGAACTCTGACCAGCCCACCTGAAAGTGACCCTGCAGAGCCCACCATAGAGAGTCTCAGGTGGGCTGTGCAGGGTCACTCTCAGGTGCGCTCTGTTGGGATTCAGGCGGGTCCCGAGTCCAGTGCATTACTAAGTCCAGAGTCCAGTGACTGTGGGAGGACATTAGAGTGTAAGCTCCTCTGTACAGAGACTGATGTGACTGGCTCAGTGATCTCTGTACAGCGCTGCGGTATATGTCAGAGCTATATACATGTATAATAATAGAGTGTGACTGTGGGGGGACATTAGAGTGTAAGCTCCTCTCTACAGAGACTGATGTGACTGTGGGGGGAGGGGACATTAGAGTGTAAGCTCCTCTCTACAGAGACTGATGTGACTGTGGGGGGAGGGGACATTAGAGTGTAAGCTCCTCTGTACAGAGACTGATGTGACTGGCTCAGTGATCTCTGTACAGCGCTGCGGTATATGTCAGAGCTATATACATGTATAATAATAGAGTGTGACTGTGGGGGGACATTAGAGTGTAAGCTCCTCTGTACAGAGACTGATGTGACTGTGGGGGGAGGGGACATTAGAGTGTAAGCTCCTCTGTACAGAGACTGATGTGACTGTGGGGGGAGGGGACATTAGAGTGTAAGCTCCTCTGTACAGAGACTGATGTGACTGTGGGGGGAGGGGACATTAGAGTGTAAGCTCCTCTGTTGCAGAGACCGACGCGGGGGTTAGGGGTCGAAGATAAAATCTTGCACCGGGGCCCTTTGTTCCTTCGGTCCCCCACTACCTGATGCAGTACTCAGTACTCCTATATGTTACATATTCTTTTACATGTATGTTTGTCCCACTTCATAGCATGTGCAGCTCTCATCATGTCACTTCATATTGTTTTTGGGGATCTGTCCATTTCTCTTACCGCGTCATAAAACCTCTTTATGGAAGAAAAAGAAAATTGGGTGAATGTCGCCCACAATGTATTCACCCGTCTTGGTTCTGACCCGGGGAACAAAGCGAAGAATTGTATACAGTGAATAAAAAGACTCGGGGACGGGAAACAAGCTGCAATTAATCGCCTCCGGCGGCCTGAATTGGCGAGGTGATTACACGTGAATGGGAGAGATTGAAGTGGACGGTGGGGAGGAGTAGCCGCA
>NW_017309494.1:6910-11557 GCF_000935625.1 Nanorana parkeri
GGTGACACCAAAATGACTGACAGTCATTTTGGTGTCACCCCCCTCTGAAAAGTCGTGCACTCGGTCAAGGACCAAGAGCCCGACAGTTGCTTGAGAGAGGAGGGGACCTGGCGTCCCCTCCTCTCTCAGGTAACAGCGCATGACGTCATCCCGCACGTGCACGATGACGTCACTGCGGGGTGTCACCGGTACTCGCACCAGGTGTCACCCCGCCTTAGGACGCCTCTGGCTTTTAATAGCTTCAAGTGGACAAATTCAGTAATGGCGCCATTGTAACACTTCAGGTGTTTATTCCCTCTCACAGAGATCACAAGACTCCCCCTGACAATGTCTTCATCTGCTTTTCTCCCCAGGATGGCGCCATCTTTGTTCAGGCATCATCCAGGATCGCCATCTGGGGTGCTGGCCCAGAGATGACACAATCATATAAATCCTAAGCTGTGTTCACAAATGTCTGACATAGATCAGACATGCTACAAAGTTACAATGTTGCACTCTAATCACTGGGGGAGGGGAGACTGAGGAAATTCTTTCTCCTGCCTGCAGCAGACTGATCACTGGGGGAGGGGGGACTGAGTAAATGCTTCGTCCTGCCTGCAGCAGTCTGATCACTGGGGGAGGGGAGACTGAGGAAATGCTTCCTCCTGTCTGCAGCAGTCTGATCACTGGGGGAGGGGAGACTGAGGAAATGCTTCCTCCTGCCTGCAGATGTGCGCGCGGAGACTGAGGAAATGCTTCCTCCTGCCTGCAGCAGTCTGATCACTGGGTGAGGGAAGACTGAGGAAATGCTTCCTCCTGCCTGCAGCAGACTGATCACTGGGGGAGGGGGGACTGAGTAAATGCTTCGTCCTGCCTGCAGCAGTCTGATTACTGGGTGAGGGAAGACTGAGGAAATGCTTCCGTCTGCCTGCAGCAGACTGACCCCTGGGGGAGGGGAGACTGAGTAAATGCTTCGTCCTGCCTCCAGTCTGATCACTGGGGGAGGGGAGACTGAGGAAATGCTTCCTCCTGCCTGCAGCAGTCTGATCACTGGGGGAGGGGAGACTGAGGAAATGCTTCCTCCTGCCTGCAGCAGACTGATCACTGGGTGAGGGAAGACTGAGGAAATGCTTCCTCCTGCCTGCAGCAGACTGATGACATCATCTCACCCTAGCAATGTCACTGACTGGGCCTCAAGGATGACTTTTTAATGACAGAAGGTGGAGCTTTTCTGAAAAATAATACTGCTGCTGTATATCAGGGGTGGGCAACCTTGGCACTCCTGCTGTTGATGAACTACAAGTCCCATGAGGCATAGAAAGATTTATCATTTCAGGAGAGATCAGATTACACAGATGATTGACTTAGTAAAGGGACCCTCCTCCACCTCCACCTCCTTCGTCATTTTACACAGGCTGCCAACAATCATGCAGTGAGTGCTTGCTGTTTCCAAACGGTTTTGAAAGGCTTTGAGTCAGTGGCCCGGAACAAGTAAGCAGATCAGGTCTTCTGACTTTCTTCTGACTTTCTGGATCTGTATACTTCTTCTGGGTCAGTGACTAAAACTTTCAGTGCCACCGAGTCAGCATTAGTGCCAGGCAAGTAGTATTTTCAGAAGGGTGACACTGGTGGCCGCTACATGGTTTTCTCAGGACTAGTTTGATGGGTCAATGTAGGGATAGTTGTCATGACCCACACAGGTGGACACATCTTGGTTTTGGCGTGTACAGCGCGAGCATGGATCCATTATCCTGAAGCTGACTTGTGGCGAATGCAAACACAGTCCAAATGCCGCCATTTTTTTAGGCATTGGGAGCACATGGAAAATTCCAAGCTTGCGCTGTCATATTTTGCTAATAATATTTAATGTGTGTACATGTGGTCACTAGAGGGCGCACAACACTAATTTTTCTTTCTCTCCTTTCTCAGGTTCATAGTTGACCCCTCAGATCATCGAGCTGTCCAATGTTCTGCTCCAAAAAGAAACTGCTGCCGTCATGTCCAAATATTATCACGCCGGATCAAATCCCATCATTCTTCATCCCCCCAAAGCTGTCCTCGTTACCAGACAGAGGCGGAAATGTTGGGAAGTGGTTCCAGAAGAAAGCTTCCGACGTGGGATCCAAGTCCACGCCGAGGGCTCTGCTGAGGTCAGCCAGCCGTCACGTCATTGAGGTGGAAGATGTAGAGCAGGAAAGAGGCAGTCCGAAGCAGAGTCACGGTTCCACCATGGCGGCCACCATTATGGGCAGTCCATATCTGTCGGAGAGCCCGCACACCCGGCGAAGGGAGTCTCTGTTCCACCAGATGTGTCCCACACATGGACCTTGTAAGCTAAAGCTGCTCTCTCCATCAGATCCAGACTGTGTCTTAAGCTGGAAGGCTTCTTCTCACGACCTTCATTTGGTGGCCATGGAAAGCGACACCACGTCTTCTACAGAGTCTTCCCCATTTAGCTCCCCGCTTTTGAACCGGTGTTTTGACAGGCGTCTAGTTGGTCAAGCCTCCGGCAGGCAACCGGCCATTTCTCGCACCCTGACCGTAAAGACGTTGACGCGGGCCAGTTCCCTGTCCACCGAGGAAACCAGCTCGACGGACAACAGTCCCAACCTGCCCACCAAGGAGGATCATGGGAACCCTCGAGCCTCGATGGTCCATCTGGTCCCACCACCCATCTTCCACCTAGACTTTATCTGTTGCCAGGACCGCTTGACCAAAGAGACAGAGGTGGCTTTAAGCAAGGGTGGCCTTATCCGCTTGTCCGTCGAGTATGTGAAGGAGTTGGGGCGTCTCAGGGTGAAGCTAGTCAATGCCGAGAACCTGTACCCCTTACACCAAGACCCAAAAATCATCAGCTGCTGCGTCGTGATGTGCCTCATGCCGGGGAAGCTGCAGAAGCAGAAGAGCACCGTCATCCGCCGGAGCAGGAACCCCATTTTTAACGAGGACTTTTACTTCGAAGGCATCGAGAAAGGGGAACTGGACCAACTCAGGCTGAAGGTGAAGGTGGTCAACAGAGGAGCAGGCGTGAAGAGGGACATCTTACTGGGGACCAACGAAATTCAGATCTCTGCTATTCTGCCTCAGTGACATGGGTGGGATGGGTGCCTTTGGTGTAGTTATGGGTGGGCTGTTTCTGGGTTACAGTGAAATAAAATATTTATATTTAAATAAAAAGCTGCTTTGAAACACTGGTGTGATCTGTGTGGGTGTGGGGTGTGTGTGGGGGAGGGGGGGGGGCTGGGGGAGTTATAAATACACTGATGTATAAATATTTAGGGACTTATGAGTAAATGATTTGCCCAGTCTACTGCTGAGCAAATGCCATTCTCATGGTTTTTTTCTGCCACTAGATGGAGCCGAGGAGCATAGAAATGATGCTCCTTGGCTTCATCTAGTGGCCAAATGATGTGCGAACGGCATTCACCCAGATATACGCTGGGTAGAACCTCTTACCTCTTTATATACAATAAAACACACCCTGCATCCTTCACTGCCTATTTGTAAATTTACTGACTGATCTGCTTAAAATAAGCGGGTTGCAGGTCCTCCCTGTAGAATGAATTTACCGGATACACAACTTGGAGGTAGCACTGTTTTGCAGAATGAGTTGGAGATGCTCATGCAGCTTTCAATACACGCCAAAAACATGGCATGTCATATAATAGGCTTAGGGGACTGACTCCACATACAAGTCAATAAATAGAATAAAAACACCACTAGGTGGCGCCCATGACTTACTCATTATAGTCCCATATAACCAGGTAAGGAGTACACCACTAGGTGGCGCCCCTGACTTACTCATTATAGTCCCATATAACCAGGTAAGGAGTACACCACTAGGTGGCGCCCCTTACTTACGCATTATAGTCCCATATAACCAGGTAAAGAGTACACCACTAGGTGGCGCCCCTGACTTACTCATTATAGTCCTATATAACCACATAAAGAGTACACCACTAGGTGGCGCCCCTGACCTATTCATTATAGTCCTATATAGCCACATACATAATGCATAAAATAAAACGACACACCCATATATGGACAATCAAATGTGCACAAAAAAATCTGAAATTTAAAGTACACACATTGCATTGTTTGTATGTATGAGATGTATATACTTCAACTCTTATTTTATGGCTTCCTGATAAAACAAAAAGTCCTTTGGCTCAGACATAAAAACTTCCGACAGGCAAATAACCCAAATTCTCCTTGACAGATTCTTGTCCACAATTGTACAAGCCCGCCCACTGTGACAATGTTGGTTCTTCTAGGGCGAGACCTGCACTAAGATACCAAGCCAGGGGTTGGTATCTGCTTGATTGTGATCTGCCCATTGATCCCAGCAATGTGAAGGGTGGATGGCAACCCCACCATCCCGCCAGTTCCAGACTACCCCCTCTCAGACTTCGGGCCAGAGCGGCAATGTATAATGCAGAGCCAAGGGTAGTCCTAGGCTTCTCCATGGCTCTGACCTGGCATATGACACAGCCAAGTGGAGACCGGGAAGGACTTTCTTCACTCTGCTAGAGCAGTGCTCCCCAACCTTTTTATCGTTAACCGTTTAATAATTTTACCGTGGCCCGCTGAGGGGGGGGGACGTTGATTGTTTATATTTTATAATATATATATAATTATTATAAAAAATTATAATATATATATATATAT
>NW_017309494.1:11801-32489 GCF_000935625.1 Nanorana parkeri
GGGGGGCGAGGCTTCAGTACCATTGAGTTCAATGGACCACCACGCCCCCTCCTGCCCCAAAACAAAGTGATCCGCTGGGTTGCATTCCAGAGGCTGAACGCACTGGCACGAACTCCTTATGGTGGGACTGGGCCCTTAGGCCTTGTTCACACAAATTACGGTGCTTTCTAGAGCGGTAGCTGCTGGAACGCACAGCAATCACTCACAAATCTTCCCGCTGAGTTCAGGGGTGGGAGGGGGCGTTGCGGTGCATTGAAGTCAAAGGCACTGCAGCCACCTCCCATAGTGCGATCGGATGCGTGGCAAAATATTGCCTGCGTTCTGTTCCACTGCAATGCTGCTTGCGCTATTTTTTGTGTTTGCAGTGGAATGGAACGCAGGCAATGTTTTGCCACACTTCCCGATCGCACTGCGGCGGGAAGGCGAAGCAGTGCCATTGAATTCAATGCACTGCCACGCCCCAGAACGCAGGGGGAAGTTTTGTGAGCGATTGTGGTGCGTTCCAGCAGCTGCCACTCTGGAACGCATCACAATTGGTGTGAACAAGCCCTTAGACACTGAATTCCTTTTTTTTTCCTACCCTGTATTTTTTATATATTGTACAAAGTGCAGGTCCGGGGGTTGGGGACCACTGTCCTATGTGATCAAAGTAGATAGATATTAATTAAGTGTCTCGTTTAGGAACCTATAAGTGATGTATCTCTGTAATAAAAAGATATATGTAATCTCCATGATTTGTTTGTGAAAAAATTCCAATAAAAAAGTTTTATAAAAACAACAAAAAAGTCTCTGTGGTGTACTTTTTTGTTGTTTTTATAAAACTTTTTTATTGGAATTTTTTCACAAACAAATCATGGAGATTACATATATCTTTTTATTACAGAGATACATCACTTATAGGTTCCTAAATGAGACAATTAATAAAAAAGACTTACCCAGCCAGGGAGTTTTCGATGTGTGCACTGCAGGGGGCGGGGCGGGACGTGTGACACACACACGCCTCCTGTGACTCACCTCCCCTCCCGCCTCCTGTTACTATGGACGCGGCCGGGAGGGAAGGTGAGTCACAGGACCCGCCCCCTCACTGTGAAGCCCGTCGGCAGTGCGCGACCCCGGTGTTCGAACACCGGGTCCCTGCACTGCCCCATATTGCAGGACCGGACCGCACTGAGACTGTGCGGCCCGGTACCATTTGATCCGCGGACCGCTACCGGTCCGCGGACCGGGGGTTGGGGACCACTGTGCTAGAGGGCTAGATGTCTGATGAGTGAATGGATGTAGCCGGGGGGGGGTTGTGCTTACTAAAGACCCAAGCACTCTGCGTTACTACTGATCCTTGCACTCTGCATTAGTTACTACTGACCTCTGCATTACTTACTACTGACCTCTGCATTACTTACTACTGGCCCCTGCACTCTGCATTACTTACTACTGCACTCTGCATTACTTACTACTGGCCCCTGCACTCTGCATTACTTACTACTGGCCCCTGCACTCTGCATTACTTACTACTGGCCCCTGCACTCTGCATTACTTACTACTGCCCCCTGCACTCTGCATTACTTACTACTGGCCCCTGCACTCTGCATTACTTACTACTGGCCCCTGCACTCTGCATTACTTACTACTGGCCCCTGCACTCTGCATTACTTACTACTGGCCCCTGCACTACATGTTGCATTACTACTGACCCATGCACTCTACATTACCACTGACCCTTGCACTTGGCATTACATACTACTGACCACCACACTCTGTGTTAAATACTTCTGAACTCTGTGTTAGATGCTAATGACCGCTGTATTCTGCATGATTTACTACTTACCCTTGCCCTCTGGGCTACTTACTACTGATCCCTCAACTCTGTGTTACAGACTACTCACACCTACATTCTGCTTTACATACTACTGAACTCTGTGTTACTTACACCTGACCCCTGCACTAGGTGCTACTCACTACTGGCCCCTGCACTTTGAGTTACTTACTACTGACCGCTGTACTTAGTATGACTTCCTCCTAAACTCTGCACTTTGCTTTACTACTGACCCCTGGACTCTGCATTATTTATATTTGACCCCTGCACTCTGCACTACTTACTACTGACCCCCGCACTTTGCATTACTTACTACTGGCCCCTGCACTCCGCATTACTTACTACTGACCCCTGCACTCTGCACTACTGACCCCCGCACTCCGCATTACTTACTACTGACCCCTGCACTCTGCACTACTTACTACTGACCTCCGCACTCCGCATTACTTACTACTGACCCCTGAACTCTTTAAACCTTCCTCACTTTTTAATAGGGCCTCGCTGGGTTATCTCCTTTAAGTGTGCTGATCCCGGGTGATCTCTGATCTTCTGCATGTTGTTCAGATAGAGCTCCACTTATCCAGGGTTGCCTACCCCCTGCCCTAGGCTAGCCTGTCTGATGCTAGTCATGGCTTCTAGTGCTGGATGTGTGTTTGTAGCTGTTCTCCTCCTATAACCTGTGTGTGTGGTCTGCCCTGAGCTGATGTGTGTGTCCGTCATGGTGCGACTTACTAGAGTATATCAGTCTGTCAGTTAGTGTACATCCGGGTGTCCTATGTTTGTGGATGGCTGTGAATGCTTGTCAGTCACTTTATGTTTTTAGGGGTTTGGGGTAGAATCTAAGGGTTTAGTAAAGGATACGTTTTAGGGTTCAGCTATGGTTATGTTTAGGGTTTATGGGCCTGGGGCAGGGGTGAAGGTTAAAGGTTAAGATTTAGGAAGACAGTGAAGGTTGTGCTCTAAGTCAAATTTCAGGATTCAGGTTAAGAGTTACATTTTGGGTTGGGGTGAAGGTTCAGGTTTGAATTTTAGGGTTTAGTTAGGGCGGTAAGGGTAAAGGTGAGGATTTAGGGGGTTACATGAGGTTACGTGTTAGGTTAAATATCAGTGTGCAGATTAAGGGTTAATTCTAAAGGTTAAGGTGACGATATAAGGAATTTATTATAGGTATAACTTAGATTACGTTTTAGGGTTCAGGATAAGGGTTATATTCAGGGGTAAGGATCAGGAATGATTCTTAGGGTTAGGGTTGAGATACAACTTAGGTTAAGTTTTAGGGGTCAGGTTAAGGGTTATATTTAGGGGTAAGGATCAGGGATGATTCTCAGGGTTAGGACTAGGGTTATGGTTAAGGTATCACTTAGATTAGATGTTAGGAATCAGGTCAAGAGTTGTATTTAGAGGTGAAGGTTAGGGTTGGTTCTTAGGGTTAATGTAAAGATATAACTTAGTTTAAGATTTAGGGTTCAGGTTAAGGGTTATATTTAGGGGTGAAGGTTAAGGTTGGTTCTTAGGGTATGAGTTAAGGTATAACTTAGGTTAAGTGTTACGAATCAGGTCAAGAGTTGTATTTTTGAGAAGGTTAGGGTCGATTCATAGGGTTAAGCTATAACTTAGGTTAAGGGTTATGTTTAGGGGTGAAGGTTAGGGCTGATTCTTAGGGTTAGGGTGAAGATATAACTAAGATTACGTTTTAGTGTTCAGGTGAAGGATTATATGTAGAGGTGAAGGTTAGGGTCAAATCTTAGAGTTAGGATTAGGATATAACTAAGGGTTACATTTTAGGGTTCAGGTTATGGGTTATACTTAGGGGTGAAGGTTAGGGTTGGTTCTTAGGGTTAGTGTATGACTTAGGTTAAGTGTTAGGAAGCTGGTTAAGGTTATGGTCGTTTCTTAGGGCTAGGGTTAGCGTGAAGGTATAACCTAGGTTAAGTTTTCCACTTCAGGTTAAGAGTTATATTTAGAGGTGAAGGTTAGGGTCAATTCTTAGGGTTAAGATATTACTTAGGTAAAGTTTTAGGGTTCATGTTAAGGGTTATATATAGGGGTGGATAGGGCTGATTGTTAGGGTTAAGGTATAAATCAGGTTGTGTTAGGAATCAGGTTAAGGGTTATATTTAGAGGTAAAGGTTGGGGTTGATTCTTAGGGATAGGGTGAAGATATAACTTAGATTAGGTGTTAGGGTTCAGGTTAAGGGTTATATATAGGGGTGAAGGTTAGGGTCAATTCTTAGGGTTAGGATATAACTAAGGGTTGCATTTTAGGGTTCAGGTTATGGGTTATACTTAGGGGTGAAGGTTAGGGTTGATTCTTAGGGTATGCCTTAGGTTAAATGTTAGGAATCAGGTTAAGGGTTATAGTTAGAGGAGGTTTGGGTTGATTCTTAGGGTTACGGAGGGTTATATTCTGGGGTGAATGTTGGGGTTGGTTCTTGGGGTTAGGGCTAGGGTTACGAAGGGTTATATTCCGAGGTGAAGGTTAGGGTTGGTTCTTAAGGTTAGGGAAGGTTATATTCCGAGGTGAAGGTTAGGATTGGTTCTTAGGGTTAGGGAAGGTTATATTCCGAGGTGAAGGTTTGGGTTGATTCCTTTTCGGATCTGATTTTTTTCTGTGCTGGCAAAGCTGAGCCATTCCCCCCGCGATGATCTACGAATGAACCGCGGGGAGATCTAAAGCAGATTGTACGGCGATTGCACAAATCAGCTGCAATGTTTGCGGTGGATTTAGGTGACCCAGAGCATCAATTTTGTAGGAAAATTTTGGCCAATTTGAAAGGACTACAACATTTTTTGTACGTACATCTTGCCGATAACCCCGAGCTAGATGCAGCCCAATATTATTCCAACCAATGGCGGCACAGCAGGTGAGGTTTTTTCCTCTGCAGTCCGTCCTTTCATATGACTTTTTCATTTAATTAAAACATTCTAATGCAACCCTAATCACTCAGCCATCTTATTGTTTCTTCATCTGCCTCCATCTACAAGTGATATGTCACAATTACATGTAGAGCCTTGCGCTGGTCAGTCTGGCCAATGTGTACATGAGAGGGGATTGGTGGAGTTCTCCTTTAATGATGGTAACAGTGACGGCGCCGTTTTTAGCGTCTCTCGTCTGGGAAGAGCCTTTGCCCCCCCCCGGTTGGGTTTCCTGGGGACATAATTGTGCTTAGAAAGGGGGAAAGTCGGTATGCGAGTCTGAGAAGTGGGGGTTGGCTGTGGTTTCCCTCTGTCGTGTGACTGCGTCTGTGGTGGTGACAGGCGAGAGAACTGAACAGCATTTTCCGTCTTGCTTGACACGGACAAACAGACAGAGAGAGAAAGAGAGATGGCTGCGAGATAACGACGTGAGGACTCGGTGTATAGTGACCCACCAACCTCCCATCGTACACCCCAATCAGACCTGTATCTGGAGGGCGGTGATGTCACTCCTGTATAATATATCTTCTACCTGGAGGGCTGTGATGTCACTCCTGTATAATATATCTTCTATCTGGAGGGCGGTGATGTCACTCCTGTATAATATATCTTCTATCTGGAGGGCGGTGATGTCACTCCTGTATAATATATCTTCTATCTGGAGGGCGGTGATGTCACTCCTGTATAATATATCTTCTATCTGGAGGGCGGTGATGTCACTCCTGTATAATATATCTTATATCTGGAGGGCGGTAATGTCACTCCTGTATAATATATCTTCTATCTGGAGGGCGGTAATGTCACTCCTGTATAATATATCTTATATCTGGAGGACGGTGATGTCACTCCTGTATAATATATCTTATATCTGGAGGATGGTGATGTCACTCCTGTATGATGTATCTTATACAGTATCTGGAGAGTGGTGATGTCACTCCTATAAATCTTCTATCTGGAGGGCGGTGATGTCACTCCTATAAATCTTCTATCTGGAGGGCGGTGATGTCACTCTTGTATAATATATCTCATATATGGAGGGCGGTGATGTCACTCTTGTATATCTCATATCTGGAGGGCGGTGATGTCACTCTTGTATATCTCATATCTGGAGGGCAGTGATGTCACTCCCGGTATGATATATCTTCTATATGGGGGCGGTGATGTCACTCCCGGTATGATATATCTTCTATATGGGGGCGGTGATGTCACTCTTGTATAACATATCTCATATATGGAGGGTGGTGATGTCACTCCCGGTATGATACAATATTTTATACGCTCCCCCCTCGTTATAGCGGTGTTCTGTTTCCCTGGCGGATCGGGTGGCGCGGGGTATCGGGTTTTGTGTACTCGCTGATATTGGAGATCAGTTACAAGAATCTCAATTAACAGAAGCAGCCAGAACAGCGATGGATCCAAGTGAACTTTTAATTAATTGCTGGATGGAGCGGATGATGTTTCCGGAAGGTGCTGTGATTGCCAGCTCGGCCGGATTCCATGACATCAGGTGACCGATTCTAAAGGGGGGAATTCTGCGCCGGATATCCCGAAGACGCCACCAACTCCGCCGCCCTTCCACGAGGGCGTTATCCCAAGAGGGGAGCCGGACAAATAGCATCAACCAACATAAAATCCACATCATCAAAGTTTCAATAAAAAAGGAACGAATGAATATAATTGGCCGGGAAATCATTTTTTTCTGCTCCGAGCTTCAGCTCTCTCTCTAAATTTACCTCGGCTGTAGTCAGCCATTAAAAAGACCACTGGCCCTTTAAGGGATCATTAAAACCCACCCTTCCCTTGGGTGATTTTTAATGACAGGCCCACTTAAAAAGGACAGGCAGTTGCACCCCTATCAGCAGTAGTACCCCGGAGGGAGTTCACGTACCACCCAAACTTTCATTTGTTTTTTTAAATAGGGAAGGGAGGATGTGCCAGTATTAGTATCGGGATCGGTTCCCATACTGGGCATTTAAAATTCACCAGTACCCCTGAAAATGCCCCAGACCGATACCAGCGCTTTACATTTTTAAATTGAAGCGGATGATGTAAGGTATCGTGCTTGAGATCCACAGCACCCCTCCTGAGATCCTCCTCCACAGCTCTCCTGAGACCCTCCACAGCCCTCCTGAGACCCTCCACAGCCCTCCTGAGATCCTCCGCACCCCTCTTGAGATCCTCCGCACCCCTCCTGAGACCCTCCACAGCCCTCCTGAGATTCTCCGCACCCCTCCTGAGATCCTCCTCCACAGCGCTCCTGAGATCCTCCGCACCCCTCCTGAGATCCTCCGCACCCCTCCTGAGATCCTCCGCACCCCTCCTGAGAGTACGTACAACCCAAACTTTTTTTTGTAGAATGGAAGTGGTAGGGAAGGCTTAAAACCCGTCAGGTTATTTCCTGTGTAAATTTCCCTTCACTTCCTTTTTTAGAGATGCAACAGGAAGTTAAAGGACATCTTTTTTATTTGGACAGGTGTCCCCTTTGGACGATTCCCTCTCACCTCTTCCGGTGACACCTCTTAAAAGTTTGCATTTCCCCTCACTGTCTTTCTCAGTGCCGATGATTGGTGGGACGCGTGAAGAGGATGAATCTCCCCGATGGGGGAAGACGGTGAGGAATAAATACCTGGCAGGGGTTCTGTCCTCTCTGCCTGCTGTGACATTGTTCCCAGATATCCCTCTGTGCTACAGAACCCCCCGCCACCCCAGTTCATGGAGGAGAGGGGGAGGTGTTCTGTAGTCATTTTACTGTTAAACTCATCCAATGGAGGTGTTGGAAAGGGAAGGGGGCCCCATCAGGTGGGCTGTGGGGGGCCCTGTGATTTCGTGTAATGGCATTGTTCAGTTGTGGGTAGATGTTCCCTTGCAGGGCTCTTTTCCTGGTCGGTGGTCATTGCGGGGGCCAGGCAGGGAACGGGTTAAACGCGGGTCAGGTGGCCGCTTATCAGTGTTCTCACCGAGATATTGTCTCAGGTTTACACAATGCAGGTCAGATGGGCGTCCGGGGGGCCGTGTGGTGGGCTCAGAGGAAGTGACACCGAGGAGGACTGCGTGGAGAGGAGCCGCGTTGAGTAATCCTCTGGACGCCGAGGTGAAGCCTGTCCGTGCTGGATGGAGCGTGTCACTGCTGACCACAATAACTGCCAGCTCCGTCTCCTGGCCTCAATCACTCTCCCTTCCGACCGCAAGAAGAGGGGCGCCCAGCTCGCTTCATAGAACATGGGGGGGGGAGGGGCCGCTATGTCACTCCATACTGAGAACTCACCGAGAATTCTAATCTGTACACCCGGCATACAGGACAAGAGAAGTGGTACTGTGCAGAGTACATACATACAGAATAAGAACAGATACCGAGAATGACACCCGGCATACAGGACAAGAGAAGTGGTACTGTGCAGAGTACATACATACAGAATAAGAACAGATACCGAGAATGACACCTGGCATACAGGACAAGAGAAGTGGTACTGTGCAGAGTCCATACATACAGAATAGGAACAGATACCGAGAATGACACCCGACATACAGGACATGAGAAGTGGTACTGTGCAGAGAACATACATACAGAATAAGAACAGATACCGAGAATGACACCTGGCATACAGGA
Source organism: Nanorana parkeri (assembly GCF_000935625.1). Taxonomy (NCBI): domain Eukaryota; kingdom Metazoa; phylum Chordata; class Amphibia; order Anura; family Dicroglossidae; genus Nanorana; species Nanorana parkeri. Next base: position 20,138 of record NW_017309494.1, read on the forward strand.
CAAGAGAAGTGGTACTGTGCAGAGTCCATACATACAGAATAAGAACAGATACCGAGAATGACACCTGGCATACAGGACAAGAGAAGTGGTACTGTGCAGAGTCCATACATACAGAATAAGAACAGATACCGAGAATGACACCCGGCATACAGGACAAGAGAAGTGGTACTGTGCAGAGTCCATACATACACAATAAGAACAGATACTGAGAATGACATACAGGAGGAGTCCCCTTGAGTTCTGGGTGGAGTGATGGGAATTGTAGTCTCCTCTGTCTCTCTGGTCTGTCCCGCCGTCTCGCGCTCTCTTTGCTTCGTCAGCTCTTTGTCGTCGTCAGATGTCTCTGTGGTTGGTTTCGGGTTTGCCGTCTCTGCTCTGTGTGGTTAACACGTTACAAGGTGTGAAGGTTTCGGGCTCCTCGTCTGACATCGCAGCACCTGTCCTGGGGATACGCGGGCACGAGGCGGGCAGCTCGCCACCACTGAGGCCCCATCGCTGAACATCTGCGCCACAGCAGGTGCTGCCACAATGCCTCCATATAGACTCTGCACATGAAGACGATGTGACAACCCGACGCGGACCGGGAACGCCACAACCGACTTTATTTATAGCAGATTCAGCAGGATTATTATAGTGCAGCCACTTGTTACGTAATGTGCAACCTCCTACTATAAGACTGCAGTGGGCGGAGTCTGAAATAAGGCACAGTGCAGCTTCCTCTACTTTTATACTGCGCGCTCATGTTCCCGGTGTTGTTTGGACGCAGTTGAACTTCTGCACATCCCTGCACATGTGACACAAACAAAGGTCACATGGCCTGGAAGGAAACAATTTCTGGGTATGCCAACTGTCCCAGATTTTCCGGTACGGTCCCGCAACCTGCCCCACTGTGTCCCAGGATCTCATCATCATCATCAACCTTATCCATCAGTGTGAGCCTGCGCTGATTGGTTGCGGCGGTTGGGGCTGCACGTGGGCGGTCCCTGCCTACTTAGAGGTGGGGTCTGAAAGGGACCAACCCCTGAAGTGGGTGTGGTTTGGGCAAGTGCACCCAGAAAGTGGGTGGATGAAAAGCGGAACATGGGCCAGCTGTGTCCGGGGAACCGGGACCAGGGGTGTCCTGAAGCATTGTGACTTCATCACGCATGCGCGGTTATCTCATTGATACCTGCCGGCGGCCATCTTGGTGATTGACGCTGGCAGAGAGAGGAGGGGACGTTCACCCGGCAGGATGAGGTATGCCGCCGGGTCCCCTCCTCCCTCCCAAAACTGTTGGGCTCTTGGTCCATGACCGAGTGCCTGACTTTTCAGAGGGTGTGAAACCAAAATGACTGTCAGTCATTTTGGTGTCACCCCTCCAATGGTGTCACCCCGGTGCAGGCCGAACCCCCCGCACCCCCTTTGTGATGCCATTATCCAGGACCATCATGTAATAATGCGGATGTCCTATCCGTACCCCGTACTGCCGTGAATTTCACTTGCAAATGGCGAGTTTGGGTGTCACCCCCTCTAAAAAGTCAGGCACTAGGTCATGGACTGAGAGCCCGACAGTGTCAGGAGAGAGGAGGGGCCCGGCGGCATACCTCATCAAGCCGTGTGAACATCATTTAGATGACCACGCATGACGTTACGGCGGGGTGTCACCCGGACTCCACCCGGCCTCGGGACGTCCCTGCTGGACTGTCAGAGGTAAAGTCCATGAACCCATTGCACTCGAAACCGCTGTGCCAAAGATAATGAGGTAGGGTGAAATCACTACACACTAAAAAAAAAAGTGCACGAGGGTGCTGTGGTCCTTCTCTAGTGAAGTGCCTTCAATTCCTGAACCCCCCGCCCGGGGCGCAAGGCTCCTGACAGGGACAAGGATGACTTAGGTCCACCTACCCGAAGGCCGGCTGACCCCTCTCCTCTGGGACCTGCTGAAACAGGTCCACCGAGTACTAGGTGGGGGCTCCCCTGAAGAGAGACCCCCGAGTGGGAGGAGGCAGGGAAGCCCAAAGAGGCCACAGAACCTCCTCCGCAACTTCAGGAAGGGCCCCGAAGGTACCCGCACCCTCCGTCATTCTGTGAAGTCAAAAAGTGCAATCGTGCATAAAAATAGTGCGTAAATAAATAAGTGCCAGTGCACAAACGTGGCAGGCCATCCGGCCAAGGCATAAACATTGCCCCTGGTTAGCCAGAAGGCCTGCCCGAGAGGCGTGGTGCAGATAAAGCTTGAGTGCCCCGACCTAGTGCTGGTGAATCACACTGGGGTCCAAACCCAAGTGATTATTCACCACACCCCGAGACGCCACTCCCACAGTACCGCGGGCCTCTGCGCTCCCCGAACACTCCGACCATGCAGCCCCATCCCTACCAGAAGGCATTAGCACCAGAGGGGTTCTGAAGTCTGGCATAAGTCTGCCAGAAGTCTGGCATAACCGGACCAGAATCAACCCAGGAGGAAAGGAAACCTCTCCAGCACCCACCTATTACATCAGAGAATACTGAGGAGCCACTCGGGCCTGTGGACGGAGCCGATCTTCTCTGAAAACTGATAAGAACAGATACTACACTTGATCTTAGCCAAAAGGCCGAGGTCCCGTGCCCGGAACGTGAGGGATCGCATATATAAAGCCTCCTTACGTTCTGGAGCGGGGCGTGGCAGTGCCATTCAAGTCAATGGACACACATACACGACCACCACCACCCACACAGTGCGATCTGCCCCACAGAAATGCCCTGCGTTCCAGCACATTATTCACCGCGGACTTGTGGCTCCCTGTTGGTGCCGCAACTGTCACTTGTCTACTTCCTCCCTCTGTTTCTCTCCTCCGCGGCTGGGACTGGGTGGGAGGAAGTGACATAGTGAGGATAGTTGTCAAACGACAAGCACTTTCGGGGGGCCGCACAGGGTCCCCTTCATCAGGCCCAGAAATGACATTGCAGAAAACTACCACAACCTTCTAGAATGTCATTTCTGGGCCTGATGAAGGGGACCCGGCGCGGCCCCCCGAAAGCTCTTGTCGTTTGAATGACAACTATCAATAAAATGGATTTGCACTGACATGGGGTTTTGGTGCCCGTGTGCCCGTGTGCTGGTGACATCTGTATTGTTGTTTTTTCTGTTGTGAGCGGCGCCATCCGCAGTCACCACAAGCACCCGTTACTTTTGGGATATCCGGTAAGGAGTGCGGCAAGGTACAGTATATGGATACTGCTTTGTATACCCTCCGGCTGGCGTGTGGGCGGGGATGGGAACTGCGGCCGGTCTTTACATTTAAAATTCAGTTTTATGTGTAGCTACCCCGAAAATAAGACCTAGGGCTATCTTCAGGGATTTCTGTAATATAAGACCTACCACCGAACTAGGTCTTATTTTCAGGGTAGGTCTTATATTACAGAAATCCCTGAAGATAGCGCTAGGTCTTACTTTCGGGGTAGGTCTTACTTTCGGGGAAACACTGTAGTACATATCCGGGTTCCTGTGGCACACTGGCATCTTATGGGGCATCTTTCATGTACAGAATGTATATCTGGGGACCAGTGGCACACTGGCATCTTATGGGGCATCTTTCATGTACAGAATGTATATCTGGGGTCCTGTGGCACACTGGCATCTTATATGTACAGAATGTATATCTGGGGACCTGTGGCACACTGGCATCTTATGTGGGCATCTTCTATGTACAGAATGTATATCTGGGGTCCTGTGGCACACTGGCATCTTATGGGGCATCTTTCATGTACAGAATGTATATCTGGGGACCTGTGGCACACTAGTATCTTATGGGGGCATCTTTTATGTACAGAATGCATATCTGGGGACCTGTGGCACACTGGCATCTTATCGGGGCATCTTTTATGTACAGAATGTATATCTGGGGACCTGTGGCACACTGGCGTCTTATGGGGGCATCTTTTATGTACAGAATGTATATCTGGGGACCTGTGGCACACTGGCATCTTATGGGGGGGGGGACATCTATGTACAGAATGTATATGTGGGGTCCTGTGGCACACTGGCATCTTTCATGTACAGAATGTATTCTTGGGGACCTGTGGCACACTAGTATCTTATGGAATCTTTTATGTACAGAATGTATATCTGGGGACCTGTGGCACACTGGCATCTTATGGGGGGGGGGACATCTATGTACAGAATGTATATGTGGGGTCCTGTGGCACACTGGCATCTTTCATGTACAGAATGTATTCTTGGGGACCTGTGGCACACTAGTATCTTATGGGGCATCTTTCATGTACAGAATGTATATCTGGGGACCTGTGGCACACTGGCATCTTATCGGGGCATCTTTCATGTACAGAATGTATATCTGGGGACCTGTGGCACACTGGCATCTTATGGGGGCATCTTCTATGTACAGAATGTATATCTGGGGACCTGTGGCACACTGGCATCTTATGGGGGCATCTTCTATGTACAGAATGTATATCTGGGGACCTGTGGCACACTGGCATCTTATGGGGGCATTTTCTATGTACAGAATGTATAACTGGGGTCCTGTGGCACACTGGCATCTTATGGGGGCTTCTTCTATGTACAGAATGTATATCTGGGGACCTGTGGCACACTAGTATCTTATGTGGGCATCTTCTATGTACAGAATGTATATCTGGGGACCTGTGGCACACTAGTATCTTATGTGGGCATCTTCTATGTACAGAATGTATATCTGGGGACCTGTGGCACACTGGCATCTTATGGGGGCATGGTTTATATCTGGGGATCTGTGGCACACTGGCAAGTAGTGATTACAATGTTCGGGTTTGGGTTGAAGAAAAGGTGACAACCCAAAGTCTTCATGTCAACATGTAAGCAGACTGAGAGAATATCTATCTATCTATTCATATCTCTCTCTCTCTCTCCCTCCCCCTCTCTATCTATCTATCTATCTATCTATCTATCTATCTATTCATTCATCTACTTTCTAGACATCTGCTCTTGGAGGACCTGTGGCACACTAGTATCTTATGTGGGCATCTTCTATGTACAGAATGTATATCTGGGGACCTGTGGCACACTGGCATCTTATGGGGGCATGGTTTATATCTGGGGATCTGTGGCACACTGGCAAGTAGTGATTACAATGTTCGGGTTTGGGTTGAAGAAAAGGTGACAACCCAAAGTCTTCATGTCAACATGTAAGCAGACTGAGAGAATATCTATCTATCTATTCATATCTCTCTCTCTCTCTCCCTCCCCCTCTCTATCTATCTATCTATCTATCTATCTATCTATCTATTCATTCATCTACTTTCTAGACATCTGCTCTTGGCCTTCTTGTCAATGATGGCTACACCTCCAGTCTATCTATCTATCTATCTATCATCTATGATCTATCTTTCCATCTATTTATCTATTACAGGTGTTTATACAGCGCCGACAATTTACGCATGCATTCATACAGGGCCAATTTACCTTCCAGCATGTCTGGAGGAAACCCACGCCAGCACAGGGAGAACATGCAAACTCCTTGCAGATAGTGACCTGGCCGGGATTCGAACCAAGGACCCCCGGCGCTAACCACTACGCCACTGTGCTGTCTGGGACCTATGATCTCTCTTCCTCTTTAGTATACGATGATAAATTACGCTCAGTGTCTGGGCAGTGGACTCCTATTCTTACAGGTACATTTGCTGCCTTCAACCCGAGGAAAAAGTTTACAATTTTAAACAACAACAAAAAAGTCAGCACATTTCATATATATTTACATACACACAAATATACACACACATACATACATACAAATATACACACACACATACAAATATACATACACACATGCAATTGCACTTCTCCCCTTTCATCCATGCCGCCACATTCCTTTTGGTCGGTTTGTTTCCTGTGATACGTGTTCAGACGCTGCACATATGTGAGGACCTGTCATTTCTCATCTCTATATCACTTCCCGTGTTCACCTGTAGGGGGCCCCACATCTTCCATAGGTAGGGCCCTCGCAGCAGACAACCTGTGTAGGTTCAAAATATGATTAGTCATTGGTTGTTTGTGGTGAGGAAGCCCGGCCCCCCGTGAACCCTATTGGCTGCTGGGCTGGTGGCAGCGCAGGATATCACCTGTCATCTGGGGCCCACATGTCAGCTTGGACACTACGGGTTCAAGGTGATCAGCGGAACAAGCCAGCCATGAGAGGTAAGTGTCCCGACTCTGCCCCCCCCAGCACACACGGCACAGACCGTCATTTATCTCTGCGTTCCATCCTTCTATTCTAACGTTGGCCCACTTCTGTTCTATTTATATCTTCTCTATTTCCTCCACCCCAACCAACATCACAGGTGACAAGTGCCCCACTTCTGTCCTCAGGCAGCGAACATTCACTCCCGGAGAATCTCTGCTCCCCAAAACTGACCCTGCTTTTCAGGACTCCCCCATCTACGCAAGGAACTTTCCTAAAGCAGAAGTTCCAACTTCCCTACGATCCCTCAATTCTTTACATGTCATTTTATTTATATATCTATTCATTCATCTACTTTCTAGACATCTGCTCTTGGCCTTCTTGTCAATGATGGCTACACCTCCAGTCTATCTATCTATCTATCTATCATCTATGATCTATCTTTCCATCTATTTATCTATTACAGGTGTTTATACAGCGCCGACAATTTACGCATGCATTCATACAGGGCCAATTTACCTTCCAGCATGTCTGGAGGAAACCCACGCCAGCACAGGGAGAACATGCAAACTCCTTGCAGATAGTGACCTGGCCGGGATTCGAACCAAGGACCCCCGGCGCTAACCACTACGCCACTGTGCTGTCTGGGACCTATGATCTCTCTTCCTCTTTAGTATACGATGATAAATTACGCTCAGTGTCTGGGCAGTGGACTCCTATTCTTACAGGTACATTTGCTGCCTTCAACCCGAGGAAAAAGTTTACAATTTTAAACAACAACAAAAAAGTCAGCACATTTCATATATATTTACATACACACAAATATACACACACATACATACATACAAATATACACACACACATACAAATATACATACACACATGCAATTGCACTTCTCCCCTTTCATCCATGCCGCCACATTCCTTTTGGTCGGTTTGTTTCCTGTGATACGTGTTCAGACGCTGCACATATGTGAGGACCTGTCATTTCTCATCTCTATATCACTTCCCGTGTTCACCTGTAGGGGGCCCCACATCTTCCATAGGTAGGGCCCTCGCAGCAGACAACCTGTGTAGGTTCAAAATATGATTAGTCATTGGTTGTTTGTGGTGAGGAAGCCCGGCCCCCCGTGAACCCTATTGGCTGCTGGGCTGGTGGCAGCGCAGGATATCACCTGTCATCTGGGGCCCACATGTCAGCTTGGACACTACGGGTTCAAGGTGATCAGCGGAACAAGCCAGCCATGAGAGGTAAGTGTCCCGACTCTGCCCCCCCCAGCACACACGGCACAGACCGTCATTTATCTCTGCGTTCCATCCTTCTATTCTAACGTTGGCCCACTTCTGTTCTATTTATATCTTCTCTATTTCCTCCACCCCAACCAACATCACAGGTGACAAGTGCCCCACTTCTGTCCTCAGGCAGCGAACATTCACTCCCGGAGAATCTCTGCTCCCCAAAACTGACCCTGCTTTTCAGGACTCCCCCATCTACGCAAGGAACTTTCCTAAAGCAGAAGTTCCAACTTCCCTACGATCCCTCAATTCTTTACATGTCATTTTATTTATAGTCTATGTGAAGTTATTTACGTAAAATATTGCTATGGAGAGAGAAAGAGCGAGAGTGAGAGATAGATCGATAGATAATAGATGGGGGGAGAGAGAGAGAGATAAATCATAGAGAGATAGATAGATCATAGATAGATAGATAGATCATGGAGAGATGGATAGATAGATCATGGAGAAATAGATAGATCATAGATCATAGATAGATAGATCATAGATAGATAGATCATAGAGAGATAGAAGAAAAGATAGATAGATCATAGAGAGATAGAAGAAAAGATAGATGGATAGAGAGATAGAAGAAAAGATAGATAGATCATAGAGAGATAGAAGAAAAGATAGATGGATAGATAGATAGAAGAAAAGATAGATAGATCATAGAGGGATAGATAGATAGATAGATAGATCATAGAGAGATAGATAGATCATAGAGGGATAGAAGAAAAGATAGATGGATGGATAGATAGACGGATAGATAGATAGAAGAAAAGATAGATAGATCATAGATAGATAGATGGATGGATGGATAGATAGAAGAAAAGATAGATCATAGATAGATAGAAGAAAAGATAGATGGATGGATGGATAGATAGAAGAAAAGATAGATCATAGATAGATAGAAGAAAAGATAGATGGATGGATGGATAGATAGAAGAAAAGATAGATCATAGATAGATAGAAGAAAAGATAGATGGATGGATGGATAGATAGAAGAAAAGATAGATGGATCATAGATAGATGGATAGATAGATGGACGGATGGATGTGTAAAATATCTGGGAATAGCAGGACACAAACACATTCTCGGAGCGGACATTTCTAAACAGGGAAAGGTCGTCATTGGCTCTGTATAGAATTCTCAGGAAAGATTATTTCTGTATCTCTGAAGTGAAATCTTCTTGTCGCCATCACTGATTGTATACAATGTCATCACTAAGACTGATCAGAAAGTTCTCTCACCTACATCTCCATCCTTCCTCGTATCTATCATCACATCTCAGTGAGGTCCTCGGATGATGGGCCTCTGTCCGTCATGCACTGCATTGAGTGAACTCTTCATTCCGGTGTCTGTGGTGCAGCTGATAGGGGGGATTTCTAGCCGCTCGGCAGTCTGGGGGGGAGACACGTAACCAGGTTCTGATTTTAGTATAAGACACACAATACAATGTAACAGATCTCACGGGAAGATAAAGTGAGCAGGACGACGACGGTGCAGCAGTGAACATTCAGTGGGGGGTGGTTTGAGGTCATGTCATACCCAGCTCTCATGAACCAGATAACATCAACTCACTCGGCTCTTGTACGTGATGACGGCGACAAAAACAAAACAATTGCAACATTACTTACTTGTCTGTGAAGGTTCATCAGTCATCCAGGTCATGGTATGTCTGTAAAAAAAGAAGTCAAGGCAGCTGGACTCGCTGTATTTTTTTTGAAGACGTTTCGTTGGTCATCTGACCAGCTTTCTCAGTTCTGAATTGAGAAAGCTGGTCGTATGACCAGCGAAACGTCTTTTAAAAAAACACAGCGAGTGCAGTTGCCTTGACTTTTTTTTTTTTTACCGATATCTGTCTATTTACTTGTCTTGTTGGATTGTAAACATGAAATAGAAATGCTTTTTAGGGTTTTGGTCTGGTTGTATCGTGCCTGGACAGGCCTGTACTTGTATTGTATTGTGCCTGTACAGGCTCTTGCAGTATTGCCTTCCCCCAATGAGTGGTAGTAGAGTCCTGAATCGTCACAGCAGCAGCAAGAAACCTTTCAATAATCCTCAGCGGATAAAAGAGGAAAGTTTGGACTTTCGGGATCCTTGTGGTCCCTTCCTCGGGCGTTATAGAATCCATTGTGCCGAAAGAAGCTTGTGTCCTGCGGTGAACAATAAAGAGTTTGACTTCAAACTCCAATCTTTCCCCTTTATTCAATGAGAGTTCTAGAGTTCTTGCTGCTGCTGCGGCTTTTAACGGGACTCTGCAGCTGGCTATGGAATGCCAAGGTGGACGCAGCATTCCGTACCGGCAGCCAATGGAACGTTCACATCTCCTGGATGCTCTGGGGGCCCATAGATTTACAAGGTGGTCATCACAGCAGAGGACACGATTGGTCCATTTTTATATGGAATAGTTGATAAGTCAATTGTGAATTTAATAATTTCCCGTAAGATAAAGTTGGGGTATTGTGTCTTTTATATCTGCCTGGAGTCTAATATGTCTTTGGTTCTCAAGCATCCAAGTCTCAGTATATCTGTGAAAAAGAAATCAAGGCAACTGGACCTGCTGTATTGAAGACATTTCGCTGGTCATCTGACTAGCTTTCTGAATTCAGAAAGCTGGTCGGATAACCAGCGAAACGTCTTCAAAAACAAAAATACAGCGAGTCCAGTTGCCTGGACTGATTTTTTTTTACAGGTATACCATGACCTGGATAAATGAGAACCTTCGTAGACATCTGGCTTTGGGCTTTGAGGGCATTTCGGAAAGATCGGTGAATGAGAAAAAGATTTGGTTTCGGTGATTGGTTGGTTGGAAGGAATGCCGGGTCACTCTATTGATTATTGGTCAGCATGTCATAGACCTTTGTTATATGAACCCCTACGGGTGGTGTGAGGACTGAGATTTCAGTATATTAGACACTCCGGGGGTTGACTTGCTTCAGCTGTAATGTTCCCCCTTTGTTGTTACTTCCAGCGCCCAATCACAAGCTGAGCAGGTTAAAACGTCTCTTGTACATGATTGGACGCTTTATGCTAAGACAGTTTAGCTTTTAACAAGCGTGAATAATGACCCCCCGTAGTAATTTACGGCTGTGTGTTGTTCTGACTCCCCAACATCAAAGAACAAGATAAAGCTGTAAAACATTTTTTTTTAAGAATGCAAAACAATAAAGACATTTTAAAAATAGAAAACAATAAAGAAATTTTAAAAATAGAAAACAGTAAAGAAATTTAAAAAATAGAAAACAATACAAAGATTTACAAAATAGGAAATAAAGAAATTGAAAAAATACAAAACAGTAAAGAAATGTAAAAAACAGAAAACAATAAAGATATAAAAAAAATACAATAAAGAAAAAAAATACAAAATAATAAAAGACATTTAAAAAAAAGATAATAATAATGACATTAACAAAAACAAAAGAGATTTTAAAAATACAAAATAATAAAGACTTTTTTTAAAATACCAAATAGTAAGGGAATTAAAAAAATACAAATCAATAAAGAAATAAAAAATACAATAAAGAAATGTTAAAAAATACAAAACAATAAAGAAATAAAAAAATACAAAATAATAACAGGAAAATGGTACTACCATACTTACTGCAATTTTCCTTTCCTGACAGCTCCATGACAGCATATCCGTGTGCTGCCACGGAGTTGTCAGGAAAAAGACAATAAGAAAAAAAAAATAGTAAGGGAATAAAAAAAAAAATACAAAATCAAGAAATGAAAAAATACAAAATAGGGAAATTAAAAAAACACAAAGCAGCAAAGTTTATTTTTAAAATGTTTACAAAACATTCACCAGCTTTGTTATTTTATTTTTAAAGAAGAAGTCGAATCCAATTAGAGCCTCTTCAGTAACCCAAACATCACTACATTTAAATACTGTATACGGAAATATACTAAATAATTTTTTTTTTAACGCACATACAAAACCAAACTGATTGGATGTTTCGGTTTGTTATTAAAGCAGCTAATAACAAAGACATGCGCGGGGCGAGAGGGCTGAAAAGGCCAATGTAGAGGAGGATAAAAAAGGATCATTTTTACTCACCTAGAAATGTTTCCGACCTCAACACATGGCATGAAAATGTCACGATCACGCAGCGAAATAAAAAAATAATAATGCTGCAGATGTGCCTTCAGCAACAACATATTAATGCTCTTTATTGATAATGCAGCATTTATTTGCGTTTAAACTAAACATTTGGAGGCTTCTTTATAGATTTATATTGCTTATAGATTAATATTGCTTATATATTTATATTGCTTATAGATTAATATTGTTATAACAGTTTTGGCAGTGCTTTACAATATAAGGAAGGTATTACAATCACAATCACAATCTCTCTCTCTCTCTCTCTCTCTCTACTCACACATATATCTCATATATCTCTCTCTATATACACACACACATATATATCTCTCTCTATATACACACACACATCTCTCTCTCTCTCTATATACACACATATATCTCTCTATATATACACACACCTCTCTCTCTATACACACACCTCTCTCTCTCTCTATACACACATCTTTCTCTCTCTCCACACACATGCCTCTCTCTCCCTTCTACACACACATACCTCTCTCTCTCTCTACACACACACACCTCTCTCTCTCGCTATATATATACACACATATCTCTCTCTCTCTCTCTATATATATCTATATACTGGATATTTCTGAATAACCAGATTCTGCGTGATGTGTTTCTCTGAAAATTATCACCTAAAACAATCAGGTCTTCACCGAACTCCGTCTCCAAATATGAGTCACTTAACCTGGTCCTTTTATAAGTTATATAGTAAGATTGAGAAGTCCATAGAGTTCAACCTATTATATACACAGTCAACCTTTTTTTCACAATGTCAACTTTTTTAATATAAGATTGACAATTTCATCTTTAGAAAAAAACAGTGTAAAAA